>NC_134376.1:21100000-21187109 GCF_035582795.1 Mycteria americana
CCCTTGGAACTGCATTCGCTGCCACACAGACATTCGCTTTCCCCAAAAGCTTTGGTTCGTAAAGGGGCAACACTGTGTATGTGTCTCTCGCAGAGCCCGGCTGCCAAATTCGAAACGTCCAGCGATTTCTCCCACACGAAAGCTGCCAGCACGGAATGCTGTAGCTGGTTTTCACTGTCCCTTGGAACTGCATTCGCTGCCACACAGACATTCGCTTTCCCCAGAAGCTTTGCTTGGTAATGGGGCAACACTGTGTATGTGTCTCTCGCAGAGCCCGGCTGCCAAATTCGAAACGTCCAGCGATTGCGCCCACACGAAAGCTGCCAGCACGGAATGCTGTAGCTGGTTTTCACTGTCCCTTGGAACTGCATTCGCTGCCACACAGACATTCGCTTTCCCCAAAAGCTTTGCTTGGTAATGGGGCAACTCTGTGTATCTCTCTCTCGCAGAGCCCGGGTGCCAAATTCGAAACGTCCAGCGATTGCGCCCACACGAAAGCTGCCAGCACGGAATGCTGTAGCTGGTTTTCACTGTCCCTTGGAACTGCATTCGCTGCCACACAGACATTCGCTTTCCCCAAAAGCTTTGGTTCGTAAAGGGGCAACACTGTGTATGTGTCTCTCGCAGAGCCCGGCTGCCAAATTCGAAACGTCCAGCGATTGCGCCCACACGAAAGCTGCCAGCACGGAATGCTGTAGCTGGTTTTCACTGTCCCTTGGAACTGCATTCGCTGCCACACAGACATTCGCTTTCCCCAAAAGCTTTGCTTGGTAGTGGGGCAACACTGTTTATCTCTCTCTCGCAGAGCCCGGCTGCCAAATTCGAAACGTCCAGCGATTGCGCCCACACAAAAGCTGCCAGCACGGAATGCTGTAGCTGGTTTTCACTGTCCCTTGGAACTGCATTCGCTGCCACACAGACATTCGCTTTCCCCAAAAGCTTTGCTTGGTAAAGGGGCAACACTGTGTATGTGTCTCTCGCAGAGCCCGGCTAACAAATTCGAAACGTCCAGCGATTTCGCCCACACGAAAGCTGCCAGCACGGAATGCTGTAGCTGGTTTTCACTGTCCCTTGGAACTGCATTCCCTGCCACACAGACATTCGCTTTCCCCAAAAGCTTTGCTTGGTAATGGGGCAACACTGTGTATGTGTCTCTCGCAGAGCCCGGCTAACAAATTCGAAACGTCCAGCGATTGCGCCCACACGAAAGCTGCCAGCACGGAATGCTGTAGCTGGTTTTCACTGTCCCTTGGAACTGCATTCGCTGCCGCACAGACATTCGCTTTCCCCAGAAGCTTTGCTTGGTAATGGGGCAACACCTTGTATCTCTCTCTCGCAGAGCCCGGCTGCCAAATTCGAAACGTCCAGTGATTGCGCCCACAAGAAAGCTGCCAGCACGGAATGCTGTAGCTGGTTTTCACTGTCCCTTGGAACTGCATTCGCTGCCACACAGACATTCGCTTTCCCCAAAAGCTTTGCTTGGTAGTGGGGAACACTGTGTATCTCTCTCTCGCAGAGACCGGCTGCCAAATTCGAAACGTCCAGCGATTTCTCCCACACGAAAGCTGCCAGCACGGAATGCTGTAGCTGGTTTTCACTGTCCCTTGGAACTGCATTCGCTGCCACACAGACATTCGCTTTCCCCAAAAGCTTTGCTTGGTAAAGGGGCAACACTGTGTATGTGTCTCTCGCAGAGCCCGGCTAACAAATTCGAAACGTCCAGCGATTTCGCCCACACGAAAGCTGCCAGCACGGAATGCTGTAGCTGGTTTTCACTGTCCCTTGGAACTGCATTCGCTGCCACACAGACATTCGCTTTCCCCAAAAGCTTTGCTTGGTAATGGGGCAACACTGTGTATGTGTCTCTCGCAGAGCCCGGCTGCCAAATTCGAAACGTCCAGCGATTTCGCCCACACGAAAGCTGCCAGCACGTAATGCTGTAGCTGGTTTTCACTGTCCCTTGGAACTGCATTCGCTGCCACACAGACATTCGCTTTCCCCAAAAGCTTTGCTTGGTAAAGGGGCAACACTGTGTATCTCTCTCTCGCAGAGCCCGGCTGCCAAATTCGAAACGTCCAGCGATTGCGCCCACACGAAAGCTGCCAGCACGTAATGCTGTAGCTGGTTTTCACTGTCCCTTGGAACTGCATTCGCTGCCACACAGACATTCGCTTTCCCCAAAAGCTTTGGTTCGTAAAGGGGCAAGACTGTGTATGTGTCTCTCGCAGAGCCCGGCTGCCAAATTCGAAACGTCCAGCGATTGCGCCCACACGAAAGCTGCCAGCACGGAATGCTGTAGCTGGTTTTCACTGTCCCTTGGAACTGCATTCGCTGCCACACAGACATTCGCTTTCCCCAAAAGCTTTGCTTGGTAGTGGGGCAACACTGTGTATCTCTCTCTCGCAGAGCCCGGCTGCCAAATTCGAAACGTCCAGCGATTGCGCCCACACGAAAGCTGCCAGCACGGAATGCTGTAGCTGGTTTTCACTGTCCCTTGGAACTGCATTCGCTGCCACACAGACATTCGCTTTCCCCAAAAGCTTTGCTTGGTAAAGGGGCAACACTGTTTATGTGTCTCTCGCAGAGCCCGGCTAACAAATTCGAAACGTCCAGCGATTGCGCCCACACGAAAGCTGCCAGCACGGAATGCTGTAGCTGGTTTTCACTGTCCCTTGGAACTGCATTCGCTGCCACACAGACATTCGCTTTCCCCAAAAGCTTTGCTTGGTAAAGGGGCAACACTGTGTATGTGTCTCTCGCAGAGCCCGGCTGCCAAATTCGAAACGTCCAGCGATTGCGCCCACACGAAAGCTGCCAGCACGGAATGCTGTAGCTGGTTTTCACTGTCCCTTGGAACTGCATTCGCTGCCACACAGACATTCGCTTTCCCCAAAAGCTTTGCTTGGTAGTGGGGCAACACTGTTTATCTCTCTCTCGCAGAGCCCGGCTGCCAAATTCGAAACGTCCAGCGATTGCGCCCACACAAAAGCTGCCAGCACGGAATGCTGTAGCTGGTTTTCACTGTCCCTTGGAACTGCATTCGCTGCCACACAGACATTCGCTTTCCCCAAAAGCTTTGCTTGGTAAAGGGGCAACACTGTGTATGTGTCTCTCGCAGAGCCCGGCTAACAAATTCGAAACGTCCAGCGATTTCGCCCACACGAAAGCTGCCAGCACGGAATGCTGTAGCTGGTTTTCACTGTCCCTTGGAACTGCATTCCCTGCCACACAGACATTCGCTTTCCCCAAAAGCTTTGCTTGGTAATGGGGCAACACTGTGTATGTGTCTCTCGCAGAGCCCGGCTAACAAATTCGAAACGTCCAGCGATTGCGCCCACACGAAAGCTGCCAGCACGGAATGCTGTAGCTGGTTTTCACTGTCCCTTGGAACTGCATTCGCTGCCGCACAGACATTCGCTTTCCCCAGAAGCTTTGCTTGGTAATGGGGCAACACCGTGTATCTCTCTCTCGCAGAGCCCGGCTGCCAAATTCGAAACGTCCAGTGATTGCGCCCACAAGAAAGCTGCCAGCACGGAATGCTGTAGCTGGTTTTCACTGTCCCTTGGAACTGCATTCGCTGCCACACAGACATTCGCTTTCCCCAAAAGCTTTGCTTGGTAGTGGGGCAACACTGTGTATCTCTCTCTCGCAGAGACCGGCTGCCAAATTCGAAACGTCCAGCGATTTCTCCCACACGAAAGCTGCCAGCACGGAATGCTGTAGCTGGTTTTCACTGTCCCTTGGAACTGCATTCGCTGCCACACAGACATTCGCTTTCCCCAAAAGCTTTGCTTGGTAAAGGGGCAACACTGTGTATGTGTCTCTCGCAGAGCCCGGCTAACAAATTCGAAACGTCCAGCGATTTCGCCCACACGAAAGCTGCCAGCACGGAATGCTGTAGCTGGTTTTCACTGTCCCTTGGAACTGCATTCGCTGCCACACAGACATTCGCTTTCCCCAAAAGCTTTGCTTGGTAATGGGGCAACACTGTGTATGTGTCTCTCGCAGAGCCCGGCTGCCAAATTCGAAACGTCCAGCGATTTCGCCCACACGAAAGCTGCCAGCACGTAATGCTGTAGCTGGTTTTCACTGTCCCTTGGAACTGCATTCGCTGCCACACAGACATTCGCTTTCCCCAAAAGCTTTGGTTCGTAAAGGGGCAACACTGTGTATGTGTCTCTCGCAGAGCCCGGCTGCCAAATTCGAAACGTCCAGCGATTGCGCCCACACGAAAGCTGCCAGCACGGAATGCTGTAGCTGGTTTTCACTGTCCCTTGGAACTGCATTCGCTGCCGCACAGACATTCGCTTTCCCCAGAAGCTTTGCTTGGTAGTGGGGCAACACCGTGTATCTCTCTCTCGCAGAGCCCGGGTGCCAAATTCGAAACGTCCAGCGATTGCGCCCACACGAAAGCTGCCAGCACGGAATGCTGTAGCTGGTTTTCACTGTCCCTTGGAACTGCATTCGCTGCCACACAGACATTCGCTTTCCCCAAAAGCTTTGGTTCGTAAAGGGGCAACACTGTGTATGTGTCTCTCGCAGAGCCCGGCTGCCAAATTCGAAACGTCCAGCGATTGCGCCCACACGAAAGCTGCCAGCACGGAATGCTGTAGCTGGTTTTCACTGTCCCTTGGAACTGCATTCGCTGCCACACAGACATTCGCTTTCCCCAAAAGCTTTGCTTGGTAGTGGGGCAACACTGTTTATCTCTCTCTCGCAGAGCCCGGCTGCCAAATTCGAAACGTCCAGCGATTGCGCCCACACAAAAGCTGCCAGCACGGAATGCTGTAGCTGGTTTTCACTGTCCCTTGGAACTGCATTCGCTGCCACACAGACATTCGCTTTCCCCAAAAGCTTTGCTTGGTAAAGGGGCAACACTGTGTATGTGTCTCTCGCAGAGCCCGGCTAACAAATTCGAAACGTCCAGCGATTTCGCCCACACGAAAGCTGCCAGCACGGAATGCTGTAGCTGGTTTTCACTGTCCCTTGGAACTGCATTCCCTGCCACACAGACATTCGCTTTCCCCAAAAGCTTTGCTTGGTAATGGGGCAACACTGTGTATGTGTCTCTCGCAGAGCCCGGCTAACAAATTCGAAACGTCCAGCGATTGCGCCCACACGAAAGCTGCCAGCACGGAATGCTGTAGCTGGTTTTCACTGTCCCTTGGAACTGCATTCGCTGCCGCACAGACATTCGCTTTCCCCAGAAGCTTTGCTTGGTAATGGGGCAACACCGTGTATCTCTCTCTCGCAGAGCCCGGCTGCCAAATTCGAAACGTCCAGTGATTGCGCCCACAAGAAAGCTGCCAGCACGGAATGCTGTAGCTGGTTTTCACTGTCCCTTGGAACTGCATTCGCTGCCACACAGACATTCGCGCTCTGCTAAAGCATTGCTTCGTAATGGGGCAACACTCTGTATCTCTCTCTGGCAGAGCCCGGCTGCCAAATTCGAAACGTCCAGCGATTTCTCCCACACGAAAGCTGCCAGCACGGAATGCTGTAGCTGGTTTTCACTGTCCCTTGGAACTGCATTCGCTGCCACACAGACATTCGCTTTCCCCAAAAGCTTTGCTTGGTAAAGGGGCAACACTGTGTATGTGTCTCTCGCAGAGCCCGGCTAACAAATTCGAAACGTCCAGCGATTTCGCCCACACGAAAGCTGCCAGCACGGAATGCTGTAGCTGGTTTTCACTGTCCCTTGGAACTGCATTCGCTGCCACACAGACATTCGCTTTCCCCAAAAGCTTTGCTTGGTAATGGGGCAACACTGTGTATGTGTCTCTCGCAGAGCCCGGCTGCCAAATTCGAAACGTCCAGCGATTTCGCCCACACGAAAGCTGCCAGCACGTAATGCTGTAGCTGGTTTTCACTGTCCCTTGGAACTGCATTCGCTGCCACACAGACATTCGCTTTCCCCAAAAGCTTTGGTTCGTAAAGGGGCAAGACTGTGTATGTGTCTCTCGCAGAGCCCGGCTGCCAAATTCGAAACGTCCAGCGATTGCGCCCACACGAAAGCTGCCAGCACGGAATGCTGTAGCTGGTTTTCACTGTCCCTTGGAACTGCATTCGCTGCCACACAGACATTCGCTTTCCCCAAAAGCTTTGCTTGGTAGTGGGGCAACACTGTGTATCTCTCTCTCGCAGAGCCCGGCTGCCAAATTCGAAACGTCCAGCGATTGCGCCCACACGAAAGCTGCCAGCACGGAATGCTGTAGCTGGTTTTCACTGTCCCTTGGAACTGCATTCGCTGCCACACAGACATTCGCTTTCCCCAAAAGCTTTGCTTGGTAAAGGGGCAACACTGTTTATGTGTCTCTCGCAGAGCCCGGCTAACAAATTCGAAACGTCCAGCGATTGCGCCCACACGAAAGCTGCCAGCACGGAATGCTGTAGCTGGTTTTCACTGTCCCTTGGAACTGCATTCGCTGCCACACAGACATTCGCTTTCCCCAAAAGCTTTGCTTGGTAAAGGGGCAACACTGTGTATGTGTCTCTCGCAGAGCCCGGCTGCCAAATTCGAAACGTCCAGCGATTGCGCCCACACGAAAGCTGCCAGCACGGAATGCTGTAGCTGGTTTTCACTGTCCCTTGGAACTGCATTCGCTGCCACACAGACATTCGATTTCCCCAAAAGCTTTGCTTGGTAATGGGGCAAAACTGTGTATGTGTCTCTCGCAGAGCCCGGCTGCCAAATTCGAAACGTCCAGCGATTTCTCCCACACGAAAGCTGCCAGCACGGAATGCTATAGCTGGTTTTCACTGTCCCTTGGAACTGCATTCGCTGCCACACAGACATTCGCTTTCCCCAAAAGCTTTGGTTCGTAAAGGGGCAACACTGCGTATGTGTCTCTCGCAGAGCCCGGCTGCCAAATTCGAAACGTCCAGCGATTGCGCCCACACGAAAGCTGCCAGCACGGAATGCTGTAGCTGGTTTTCACTGTCCCTTGGAACTGCATTCGCTGCCACACAGACATTCGCTTTCCCCAAAAGCTTTGGTTCGTAAAGGGGCAACACTGTGTATGTGTCTCTCGCAGAGCCCGGCTGCCTAATTCGAAACGTCCAGCGATTGCGCCCATACGAAAGCTGCCAGCACGGAATGCTGTAGCTGGTTTTCACTGTCCCTTGGAACTGCATTCGCTGCCACACAGACATGCGCTTTCCCCAGAAGCTTTGCTTGGTAATGGGACAACACTGTGTATCTCTCTCTCGCAGAGCCCGGCTGCCAAATTCGAAACGTCCAGCGATTGCGCCCTCAAGAAAGCTGCCAGCACGGAATGCTGTAGCTGGTTTTCACTGTCCCTTGGAACTGCATTCGCTGCCACAAAGACATTCACTTTCCCCAAAAGCTTTGCTTGGTAGTGGGGCAACACTGTGTATCTCTCTCTCGCAGAGCCCGGCTGCCAAATTCGAAACGTCCAGCGATTGCGCCCACACGAAAGCTGCCAGCACGGAATGCTGTAGCTGGTTTTCACTGTCCCTTGGAACTGCATTCGCTGCCACACAGACATTCGCTTTCCCCAAAAGCTTTGCTTGGTAGTGGGGCAACACTGTGTATGTGTCTCTCGCAGAGCCCGGCTGCCAAATTCGAAACGTCCAGCGATTTCGCCCACACGAAAGCTGCCAGCACGGAATGCTGTAGCTGGTTTTCACTGTCCCTTGGAACTGCATTCGCTGCCACACAGACATTCGCTTTCCCCAAAAGCTTTGCTTGGTAATGGGGCAACACTGTGTATGTGTCTCTCGCAGAGCCCGGCTGCCAAATTCGAAACGTCCAGCGATTTCGCCCACACGAAAGCTGCCAGCACGGAATGCTGTAGCTGGTTTTCACTGTCCCTTGGAACTGCATTCGCTGCCGCACAGACATTCGCTTTCCCCAGAAGCTTTGCTTGGTAATGGGGCAACACCGTGTATCTCTCTCTCGCAGAGCCCGGCTGCCAAATTCGAAACGTCCAGCGATTGCGCCCACAAGAAAGCTGCCAGCACGGAATGCTGTAGCTGGTTTTCACTGTCCCTTGGAACTGCATTCGCTGCCACACAGACATTCGCTTTCCCCAAAAGCTTTGCTTGGTAGTGGGGCAACACTGTGTATCTCTCTCTCGCAGAGCCCGGCTGCCAAATTCGAAACGTCCAGCGATTTCTCCCACACGAAAGCTGCCAGCACGGAATGCTGTAGCTGGTTTTCACTGTCCCTTGGAACTGCATTCGCTGCCACACAGACATTCGCTTTCCCCAAAAGCTTTGCTTGGTAAAGGGGCAACACTGTGTATGTGTCTCTCGCAGAGCCCGGCTAACAAATTCGAAACGTCCAGCGATTTCGCCCACACGAAAGCTGCCAGCACGGAATGCTGTAGCTGGTTTTCACTGTCCCTTGGAACTGCATTCGCTGCCACACAGACATTCGCTTTCCCCAAAAGCTTTGCTTGGTAATGGGGCAACACTGTGTATGTGTCTCTCGCAGAGCCCGGCTGCCAAATTCGAAACGTCCAGCGATTTCGCCCACACGAAAGCTGCCAGCACGTAATGCTGTAGCTGGTTTTCACTGTCCCTTGGAACTGCATTCGCTGCCACACAGACATTCGCTTTCCCCAAAAGCTTTGGTTCGTAAAGGGGCAACACTGTGTATGTGTCTCTCGCAGAGCCCGGCTGCCAAATTCGAAACGTCCAGCGATTGCGCCCACACGAAAGCTGCCAGCACGGAATGCTGTAGCTGGTTTTCACTGTCCCTTGGAACTGCATTCGCTGCCACACAGACATTCGCTTTCCCCAAAAGCTTTGCTTGGTAGTGGGGCAACACTGTGTATCTCTCTCTCGCAGAGCCCGGCTGCCAAATTCGAAACGTCCAGCGATTGCGCCCACACGAAAGCTGCCAGCACGGAATGCTGTAGCTGGTTTTCACTGTCCCTTGGAACTGCATTCGCTGCCACACAGACATTCGCTTTCCCCAAAAGCTTTGCTTGGTAAAGGGGCAACACTGTGTATCTCTCTCTCGCAGAGCCCGGCTGCCAAATTCGAAACGTCCAGCGATTGCGCCCACACGAAAGCTGCCAGCACGGAATGCTGTAGCTGGTTTTCACTGTCCCTTGGAACTGCATTCGCTGCCACACAGACATTCGCTTTCCCCAAAAGCTTTGCTTGGTAATGGGGCAACACTGTGTATGTGTCTCTCGCAGAGCCCGGCTGCCAAATTCGAAACGTCCAGCGATTTCGCCCACACGAAAGCTGCCAGCACGGAATGCTGTAGCTGGTTTTCACTGTCCCTTGGAACTGCATTCGCTGCCACACAGACATTCGCTTTCCCCAAAAGCTTTGGTTCGTAATGGGGCAACGCTGTATATGTGTCTCTCTCAGAGCCCGGCTGCCAAATTCGAAACGTCCAGCGATTTCTCCCACACGAAAGCTGCCAGCACGGAATGCTGTAGCTGGTTTTCACTGTCCCTTGGAACTGCATTCGCTGCCACACAGACATTCGCTTTCCCCAAAAGCTTTGCTTGGTAAAGGGGCAACACTGTGTATGTGTCTCTCGCAGAGCCCGGCTGCCAAATTCGAAACGTCCAGCGATTGCGCCCACACGAAAGCTGCCAGCACGGAATGCTGTAGCTGGTTTTCACTGTCCCTTGGAACTGCATTCGCTGCCACACAGACATTCGATTTCCCCAAAAGCTTTGCTTGGTAATGGGGCAAAACTGTGTATGTGTCTCTCGCAGAGCCCGGCTGCCAAATTCGAAACGTCCAGCGATTTCTCCCACACGAAAGCTGCCAGCACGGAATGCTATAGCTGGTTTTCACTGTCCCTTGGAACTGCATTCGCTGCCACACAGACATTCGCTTTCCCCAAAAGCTTTGGTTCGTAAAGGGGCAACACTGCGTATGTGTCTCTCGCAGAGCCCGGCTGCCAAATTCGAAACGTCCAGCGATTGCGCCCACACGAAAGCTGCCAGCACGGAATGCTGTAGCTGGTTTTCACTGTCCCTTGGAACTGCATTCGCTGCCACACAGACATTCGCTTTCCCCAAAAGCTTTGGTTCGTAAAGGGGCAACACTGTGTATGTGTCTCTCGCAGAGCCCGGCTGCCTAATTCGAAACGTCCAGCGATTGCGCCCATACGAAAGCTGCCAGCACGGAATGCTGTAGCTGGTTTTCACTGTCCCTTGGAACTGCATTCGCTGCCACACAGACATGCGCTTTCCCCAGAAGCTTTGCTTGGTAATGGGACAACACTGTGTATCTCTCTCTCGCAGAGCCCGGCTGCCAAATTCGAAACGTCCAGCGATTGCGCCCTCAAGAAAGCTGCCAGCACGGAATGCTGTAGCTGGTTTTCACTGTCCCTTGGAACTGCATTCGCTGCCACAAAGACATTCACTTTCCCCAAAAGCTTTGCTTGGTAGTGGGGCAACACTGTGTATCTCTCTCTCGCAGAGCCCGGCTGCCAAATTCGAAACGTCCAGCGATTGCGCCCACACGAAAGCTGCCAGCACGGAATGCTGTAGCTGGTTTTCACTGTCCCTTGGAACTGCATTCGCTGCCACACAGACATTCGCTTTCCCCAAAAGCTTTGCTTGGTAGTGGGGCAACACTGTGTATGTGTCTCTCGCAGAGCCCGGCTGCCAAATTCGAAACGTCCAGCGATTGCGCCCACACGAAAGCTGCCAGCACGGAATGCTGTAGCTGGTTTTCACTGTCCCTTGGAACTGCATTCGCTGCCACACAGACATTCGCTTTCCCCAAAAGCTTTGCTTGGTAATGGGGCAACACTGTGTATGTGTCTCTCGCAGAGCCCGGCTGCCAAATTCGAAACGTCCAGCGATTTCGCCCACACGAAAGCTGCCAGCACGGAATGCTGTAGCTGGTTTTCACTGTCCCTTGGAACTGCATTCGCTGCCGCACAGACATTCGCTTTCCCCAGAAGCTTTGCTTGGTAATGGGGCAACACCGTGTATCTCTCTCTCGCAGAGCCCGGCTGCCAAATTCGAAACGTCCAACGATTGCGCCCACAAGAAAGCTGCCAGCACGGAATGCTGTAGCTGGTTTTCACTGTCCCTTGGAACTGCATTCGCTGCCACACAGACATTCGCTTTCCCCAAAAGCTTTGCTTGGTAGTGGGGCAACACTGTGTATCTCTCTCTCGCAGAGCCCGGCTGCCAAATTCGAAACGTCCAGCGATTTCTCCCACACGAAAGCTGCCAGCACGGAATGCTGTAGCTGGTTTTCACTGTCCCTTGGAACTGCATTCGCTGCCACACAGACATTCGCTTTCCCCAAAAGCTTTGCTTGGTAAAGGGGCAACACTGTGTATGTGTCTCTCGCAGAGCCCGGCTAACAAATTCGAAACGTCCAGCGATTTCGCCCACACGAAAGCTGCCAGCACGGAATGCTGTAGCTGGTTTTCACTGTCCCTTGGAACTGCATTCGCTGCCACACAGACATTCGCTTTCCCCAAAAGCTTTGCTTGGTAATGGGGCAACACTGTGTATGTGTCTCTCGCAGAGCCCGGCTGCCAAATTCGAAACGTCCAGCGATTTCGCCCACACGAAAGCTGCCAGCACGTAATGCTGTAGCTGGTTTTCACTGTCCCTTGGAACTGCATTCGCTGCCACACAGACATTCGCTTTCCCCAAAAGCTTTGGTTCGTAAAGGGGCAACACTGTGTATGTGTCTCTCGCAGAGCCCGGCTGCCAAATTCGAAACGTCCAGCGATTGCGCCCACACGAAAGCTGCCAGCACGGAATGCTGTAGCTGGTTTTCACTGTCCCTTGGAACTGCATTCGCTGCCACACAGACATTCGCTTTCCCCAAAAGCTTTGCTTGGTAGTGGGGCAACACTGTGTATCTCTCTCTCGCAGAGCCCGGCTGCCAAATTCGAAACGTCCAGCGATTGCGCCCACACGAAAGCTGCCAGCACGGAATGCTGTAGCTGGTTTTCACTGTCCCTTGGAACTGCATTCGCTGCCACACAGACATTCGCTTTCCCCAAAAGCTTTGCTTGGTAAAGGGGCAACACTGTGTATCTCTCTCTCGCAGAGCCCGGCTGCCAAATTCGAAACGTCCAGCGATTGCGCCCACACGAAAGCTGCCAGCACGGAATGCTGTAGCTGGTTTTCACTGTCCCTTGGAACTGCATTCGCTGCCACACAGACATTCGCTTTCCCCAAAAGCTTTGCTTGGTAATGGGGCAACACTGTGTATGTGTCTCTCGCAGAGCCCGGCTGCCAAATTCGAAACGTCCAGCGATTTCGCCCACACGAAAGCTGCCAGCACGGAATGCTGTAGCTGGTTTTCACTGTCCCTTGGAACTGCATTCGCTGCCACACAGACATTCGCTTTCCCCAAAAGCTTTGGTTCGTAATGGGGCAACGCTGTATATGTGTCTCTCTCAGAGCCCGGCTGCCAAATTCGAAACGTCCAGCGATTTCTCCCACACGAAAGCTGCCAGCACGGAATGCTGTAGCTGGTTTTCACTGTCCCTTGGAACTGCATTCGCTGCCACACAGACATTCGCTTTCCCCAAAAGCTTTGCTTGGTAGTGGGGCAACACTGTGTATGTGTCTCTCGCAGAGCCCGGCTGCCTAATTCGAAACGTCCAGCGATTGCGCCCACACGAAAGCTGCCAGCACGGAATGCTGTAGCTGGTTTTCACTGTCCCTTGGAACTGCATTCGCTGCCACACAGACATGCGCTTTCCCCAGAAGCTTTGCTTGGTAATGGGGCAACACTGTGTATGTGTCTCTCGCAGAGCCCGGCTGCCAAATTCGAAACGTCCAGCGATTGCGCCCTCAAGAAAGCTGCCAGCACGGAATGCTGTAGCTGGTTTTCACTGTCCCTTGGAACTGCATTCGCTGCCACAAAGACATTCGCTTTCCCCAAAAGGTTTGCTTGGTAGTGGGGCAACACTGTGTATCTCTCTCTCGCAGAGCCCGGCTGCCAAATTCGAAACGTCCAGCGATTGCGCCCACACGAAAGCTGTCAGCACGGAATGCTGTAGCTGGTTTTCACTGTCCCTTGGAACTGCATTCGCTGCCACACAGACATTCGCTTTCCCCAAAAGCTTTGCTTGGTAGTGGGGCAACACTGTGTATGTGTCTCTCGCAGAGCCCGGCTGCCAAATTCGAAACGTCCAGCGATTTCGCCCACACGAAAGCTGCCAGCACGGAATGCTGTAGCTGGTTTTCACTGTCCCTTGGAACTGCATTCCCTGCCACACAGACATTCGCTTTCCCCAAAAGCTTTGCTTGGTAATGGGGCAACACTGTGTATGTGTCTCTCGCAGAGCCCGGCTGCCAAATTCGAAACGTCCAGCGATTTCGCCCACACGAAAGCTGCCAGCACGGAATGCTGTAGCTGGTTTTCACTGTCCCTTGGAACTGCATTCGCTGCCGCACAGACATTCGCTTTCCCCAGAAGCTTTGCTTGGTAATGGGGCAACACCGTGTATCTCTCTCTCGCAGAGCCCGGCTGCCAAATTCGAAACGTCCAGCGATTGCGCCCACAAGAAAGCTGCCAGCACGGAATGCTGTAGCTGGTTTTCACTGTCCCTTGGAACTGCATTCGCTGCCACACAGACATTCGCTTTCCCCAAAAGCTTAGGTTCGTAAAGGGGCAACAGTGTGTATGTGTCTCTCGCAGAGCCCGGCTGCCAAATTCGAAACGTCCAGCGATTTCTCCCACACGAAAGCTGCCAGCACGGAATGCTGTAGCTGGTTTTCACTGTCCCTTGGAACTGCATTCGCTGCCACACAGACATTCGCTTTCCCCAAAAGCTTTGCTTGGTAATGGGGCAACACTGTGTATGTGTCTCTCGCAGAGCCCGGCTGCCAAATTCGAAACGTCCAGCGATTGCGCCCACACGAAAGCTGCCAGCACGGAATGCTGTAGCTGGTTTTCACTGTCCCTTGGAACTGCATTCGCTGCCACACAGACATTCGCTTTCCCCAAAAGCTTTGCTTGGTAGTGGGGCAACACTGTGTATCTCTCTCTCGCAGAGCCCGGCTGCCAAATTCGAAACGTCCAGCGATTGCGCCCACACGAAAGCTGCCAGCACGGAATGCTGTAGCTGGTTTTCACTGTCCCTTGGAACTGCATTCGCTGCCACACAGACATTCGCTTTCCCCAAAAGCTTTGCTTGGTAAAGGGGCAACACTGTGTATGTGTCTCTCGCAGAGCCCGGCTGCCAAATTCGAAACGTCCAGCGATTGCGCCCACACGAAAGCTGCCAGCACGGAATGCTGTAGCTGGTTTTCACTGTCCCTTGGAACTGCATTCGCTGCCACACAGACATTCGCTTTCCCCAAAAGCTTTGCTTGGTAATGGGGCAACACTGTGTATGTGTCTCTCGCAGAGCCCGGCTGCCAAATTCGAAACGTCCAGCGATTTCGCCCACACGAAAGCTGCCAGCACGGAATGCTGTAGCTGGTTTTCACTGTCCCTTGGAACTGCATTCGCTGCCACACAGACATTCGCTTTCCCCAAAAGCTTTGGTTCGTAAAGGGGCAACACTGTGTATGTGTCTCTCGCAGAGCCCGGCTGCCAAATTCGAAACGTCCAGCGATTTCTCCCACATGAAATCTGCCAGCACGGAATGCTGTAGCTGGTTTTCACTGTCCCTTGGAACTGCATTCGCTGCCACACAGACATTCGCTTTCCCCAAAAGCTTTGCTTGGTAATGGGGCAACACTGTGTATGTGTCTCTCGCAGAGCCCGGCTGCCAAATTCGAAACGTCCAGCGATTGCGCCCACACGAAAGCTGCCAGCACGGAATGCTGTAGCTGGTTTTCACTGTCCCTTGGAACTGCATTCGCTGCCACACAGACATTCGCTTTCCCCAAAAGCTTTGCTTGGTAGTGGGGCAACTCTGTGTATCTCTCTCTCGCAGAGCCCGGGTGCCAAATTCGAAACGTCCAGCGATTGCGCCCACACGAAAGCTGCCAGCACGGAATGCTGTAGCTGGTTTTCACTGTCCCTTGGAACTGCATTCGCTGCCACACAGACATTCGCTTTCCCCAAAAGCTTTGCTTGGTAAAGGGGCAACACTGTGTATGTGTCTCTCGCAGAGCCCGGCTGCCAAATTCGAAACGTCCAGCGATTGCGCCCACACGAAAGCTGCCAGCACGGAATGCTGTAGCTGGTTTTCACTGTCCCTTGGAACTGCATTCGCTGCCACACAGACATTCGCTTTCCCCAAAAGCTTTGCTTGGTAGTGGGGCAACACTGTTTATCTCTCTCTCGCAGAGCCCGGCTGCCAAATTCGAAACGTCCAGCGATTGCGCCCACACAAAAGCTGCCAGCACGGAATGCTGTAGCTGGTTTTCACTGTCCCTTGGAACTGCATTCGCTGCCACACAGACATTCGCTTTCCCCAAAAGCTTTGCTTGGTAAAGGGGCAACACTGTGTATGTGTCTCTCGCAGAGCCCGGCTGCCAAATTCGAAACGTCCAGTGATTGCGCCCACAAGAAAGCTGCCAGCACGGAATGCTGTAGCTGGTTTTCACTGTCCCTTGGAACTGCATTCGCTGCCACACAGACATTCGCTTTCCCCAGAAGCTTTGCTTGGTAGTGGGGCAACACCGTGTATCTCTCTCTCGCAGAGCCCGGGTGCCAAATTCGAAACGTCCAGCGATTGCGCCCACACGAAAGCTGCCAGCACGGAATGCTGTAGCTGGTTTTCACTGTCCCTTGGAACTGCATTCGCTGCCACACAGACATTCGCTTTCCCCAAAAGCTTTGGTTCGTAAAGGGGCAACACTGTGTATGTGTCTCTCGCAGAGCCCGGCTGCCAAATTCGAAACGTCCAGCGATTGCGCCCACACGAAAGCTGCCAGCACGGAATGCTGTAGCTGGTTTTCACTGTCCCTTGGAACTGCATTCGCTGCCACACAGACATTCGCTTTCCCCAAAAGCTTTGCTTGGTAGTGGGGCAACACTGTTTATCTCTCTCTCGCAGAGCCCGGCTGCCAAATTCGAAACGTCCAGCGATTGCGCCCACACAAAAGCTGCCAGCACGGAATGCTGTAGCTGGTTTTCACTGTCCCTTGGAACTGCATTCGCTGCCACACAGACATTCGCTTTCCCCAAAAGCTTTGCTTGGTAAAGGGGCAACACTGTGTATGTGTCTCTCGCAGAGCCCGGCTAACAAATTCGAAACGTCCAGCGATTTCGCCCACACGAAAGCTGCCAGCACGGAATGCTGTAGCTGGTTTTCACTGTCCCTTGGAACTGCATTCCCTGCCACACAGACATTCGCTTTCCCCAAAAGCTTTGCTTGGTAATGGGGCAACACTGTGTATGTGTCTCTCGCAGAGCCCGGCTAACAAATTCGAAACGTCCAGCGATTGCGCCCACACGAAAGCTGCCAGCACGGAATGCTGTAGCTGGTTTTCACTGTCCCTTGGAACTGCATTCGCTGCCGCACAGACATTCGCTTTCCCCAGAAGCTTTGCTTGGTAATGGGGCAACACCGTGTATCTCTCTCTCGCAGAGCCCGGCTGCCAAATTCGAAACGTCCAGTGATTGCGCCCACAAGAAAGCTGCCAGCACGGAATGCTGTAGCTGGTTTTCACTGTCCCTTGGAACTGCATTCGCTGCCACACAGACATTCGCGCTCTGCTAAAGCATTGCTTCGTAATGGGGCAACACTCTGTATCTCTCTCTGGCAGAGCCCGGCTGCCAAATTCGAAACGTCCAGCGATTTCTCCCACACGAAAGCTGCCAGCACGGAATGCTGTAGCTGGTTTTCACTGTCCCTTGGAACTGCATTCGCTGCCACACAGACATTCGCTTTCCCCAAAAGCTTTGCTTGGTAAAGGGGCAACACTGTGTATGTGTCTCTCGCAGAGCCCGGCTAACAAATTCGAAACGTCCAGCGATTTCGCCCACACGAAAGCTGCCAGCACGGAATGCTGTAGCTGGTTTTCACTGTCCCTTGGAACTGCATTCGCTGCCACACAGACATTCGCTTTCCCCAAAAGCTTTGCTTGGTAATGGGGCAACACTGTGTATGTGTCTCTCGCAGAGCCCGGCTGCCAAATTCGAAACGTCCAGCGATTTCGCCCACACGAAAGCTGCCAGCACGTAATGCTGTAGCTGGTTTTCACTGTCCCTTGGAACTGCATTCGCTGCCACACAGACATTCGCTTTCCCCAAAAGCTTTGGTTCGTAAAGGGGCAAGACTGTGTATGTGTCTCTCGCAGAGCCCGGCTGCCAAATTCGAAACGTCCAGCGATTGCGCCCACACGAAAGCTGCCAGCACGGAATGCTGTAGCTGGTTTTCACTGTCCCTTGGAACTGCATTCGCTGCCACACAGACATTCGCTTTCCCCAAAAGCTTTGCTTGGTAGTGGGGCAACACTGTGTATCTCTCTCTCGCAGAGCCCGGCTGCCAAATTCGAAACGTCCAGCGATTGCGCCCACACGAAAGCTGCCAGCACGGAATGCTGTAGCTGGTTTTCACTGTCCCTTGGAACTGCATTCGCTGCCACACAGACATTCGCTTTCCCCAAAAGCTTTGCTTGGTAAAGGGGCAACACTGTTTATGTGTCTCTCGCAGAGCCCGGCTAACAAATTCGAAACGTCCAGCGATTGCGCCCACACGAAAGCTGCCAGCACGGAATGCTGTAGCTGGTTTTCACTGTCCCTTGGAACTGCATTCGCTGCCACACAGACATTCGCTTTCCCCAAAAGCTTTGCTTGGTAAAGGGGCAACACTGTGTATGTGTCTCTCGCAGAGCCCGGCTGCCAAATTCGAAACGTCCAGCGATTGCGCCCACACGAAAGCTGCCAGCACGGAATGCTGTAGCTGGTTTTCACTGTCCCTTGGAACTGCATTCGCTGCCACACAGACATTCGATTTCCCCAAAAGCTTTGCTTGGTAATGGGGCAAAACTGTGTATGTGTCTCTCGCAGAGCCCGGCTGCCAAATTCGAAACGTCCAGCGATTTCTCCCACACGAAAGCTGCCAGCACGGAATGCTATAGCTGGTTTTCACTGTCCCTTGGAACTGCATTCGCTGCCACACAGACATTCGCTTTCCCCAAAAGCTTTGGTTCGTAAAGGGGCAACACTGCGTATGTGTCTCTCGCAGAGCCCGGCTGCCAAATTCGAAACGTCCAGCGATTGCGCCCACACGAAAGCTGCCAGCACGGAATGCTGTAGCTGGTTTTCACTGTCCCTTGGAACTGCATTCGCTGCCACACAGACATTCGCTTTCCCCAAAAGCTTTGGTTCGTAAAGGGGCAACACTGTGTATGTGTCTCTCGCAGAGCCCGGCTGCCTAATTCGAAACGTCCAGCGATTGCGCCCATACGAAAGCTGCCAGCACGGAATGCTGTAGCTGGTTTTCACTGTCCCTTGGAACTGCATTCGCTGCCACACAGACATGCGCTTTCCCCAGAAGCTTTGCTTGGTAATGGGACAACACTGTGTATCTCTCTCTCGCAGAGCCCGGCTGCCAAATTCGAAACGTCCAGCGATTGCGCCCTCAAGAAAGCTGCCAGCACGGAATGCTGTAGCTGGTTTTCACTGTCCCTTGGAACTGCATTCGCTGCCACAAAGACATTCACTTTCCCCAAAAGCTTTGCTTGGTAGTGGGGCAACACTGTGTATCTCTCTCTCGCAGAGCCCGGCTGCCAAATTCGAAACGTCCAGCGATTGCGCCCACACGAAAGCTGCCAGCACGGAATGCTGTAGCTGGTTTTCACTGTCCCTTGGAACTGCATTCGCTGCCACACAGACATTCGCTTTCCCCAAAAGCTTTGCTTGGTAGTGGGGCAACACTGTGTATGTGTCTCTCGCAGAGCCCGGCTGCCAAATTCGAAACGTCCAGCGATTGCGCCCACACGAAAGCTGCCAGCACGGAATGCTGTAGCTGGTTTTCACTGTCCCTTGGAACTGCATTCGCTGCCACACAGACATTCGCTTTCCCCAAAAGCTTTGCTTGGTAATGGGGCAACACTGTGTATGTGTCTCTCGCAGAGCCCGGCTGCCAAATTCGAAACGTCCAGCGATTTCGCCCACACGAAAGCTGCCAGCACGGAATGCTGTAGCTGGTTTTCACTGTCCCTTGGAACTGCATTCGCTGCCGCACAGACATTCGCTTTCCCCAGAAGCTTTGCTTGGTAATGGGGCAACACCGTGTATCTCTCTCTCGCAGAGCCCGGCTGCCAAATTCGAAACGTCCAGCGATTGCGCCCACAAGAAAGCTGCCAGCACGGAATGCTGTAGCTGGTTTTCACTGTCCCTTGGAACTGCATTCGCTGCCACACAGACATTCGCTTTCCCCAAAAGCTTTGCTTGGTAGTGGGGCAACACTGTGTATCTCTCTCTCGCAGAGCCCGGCTGCCAAATTCGAAACGTCCAGCGATTTCTCCCACACGAAAGCTGCCAGCACGGAATGCTGTAGCTGGTTTTCACTGTCCCTTGGAACTGCATTCGCTGCCACACAGACATTCGCTTTCCCCAAAAGCTTTGCTTGGTAAAGGGGCAACACTGTGTATGTGTCTCTCGCAGAGCCCGGCTAACAAATTCGAAACGTCCAGCGATTTCGCCCACACGAAAGCTGCCAGCACGGAATGCTGTAGCTGGTTTTCACTGTCCCTTGGAACTGCATTCGCTGCCACACAGACATTCGCTTTCCCCAAAAGCTTTGCTTGGTAATGGGGCAACACTGTGTATGTGTCTCTCGCAGAGCCCGGCTGCCAAATTCGAAACGTCCAGCGATTTCGCCCACACGAAAGCTGCCAGCACGTAATGCTGTAGCTGGTTTTCACTGTCCCTTGGAACTGCATTCGCTGCCACACAGACATTCGCTTTCCCCAAAAGCTTTGGTTCGTAAAGGGGCAACACTGTGTATGTGTCTCTCGCAGAGCCCGGCTGCCAAATTCGAAACGTCCAGCGATTGCGCCCACACGAAAGCTGCCAGCACGGAATGCTGTAGCTGGTTTTCACTGTCCCTTGGAACTGCATTCGCTGCCACACAGACATTCGCTTTCCCCAAAAGCTTTGCTTGGTAGTGGGGCAACACTGTGTATCTCTCTCTCGCAGAGCCCGGCTGCCAAATTCGAAACGTCCAGCGATTGCGCCCACACGAAAGCTGCCAGCACGGAATGCTGTAGCTGGTTTTCACTGTCCCTTGGAACTGCATTCGCTGCCACACAGACATTCGCTTTCCCCAAAAGCTTTGCTTGGTAAAGGGGCAACACTGTGTATCTCTCTCTCGCAGAGCCCGGCTGCCAAATTCGAAACGTCCAGCGATTGCGCCCACACGAAAGCTGCCAGCACGGAATGCTGTAGCTGGTTTTCACTGTCCCTTGGAACTGCATTCGCTGCCACACAGACATTCGCTTTCCCCAAAAGCTTTGCTTGGTAATGGGGCAACACTGTGTATGTGTCTCTCGCAGAGCCCGGCTGCCAAATTCGAAACGTCCAGCGATTTCGCCCACACGAAAGCTGCCAGCACGGAATGCTGTAGCTGGTTTTCACTGTCCCTTGGAACTGCATTCGCTGCCACACAGACATTCGCTTTCCCCAAAAGCTTTGGTTCGTAATGGGGCAACGCTGTATATGTGTCTCTCTCAGAGCCCGGCTGCCAAATTCGAAACGTCCAGCGATTTCTCCCACACGAAAGCTGCCAGCACGGAATGCTGTAGCTGGTTTTCACTGTCCCTTGGAACTGCATTCGCTGCCACACAGACATTCGCTTTCCCCAAAAGCTTTGCTTGGTAGTGGGGCAACACTGTGTATGTGTCTCTCGCAGAGCCCGGCTGCCTAATTCGAAACGTCCAGCGATTGCGCCCACACGAAAGCTGCCAGCACGGAATGCTGTAGCTGGTTTTCACTGTCCCTTGGAACTGCATTCGCTGCCACACAGACATGCGCTTTCCCCAGAAGCTTTGCTTGGTAATGGGGCAACACTGTGTATGTGTCTCTCGCAGAGCCCGGCTGCCAAATTCGAAACGTCCAGCGATTGCGCCCTCAAGAAAGCTGCCAGCACGGAATGCTGTAGCTGGTTTTCACTGTCCCTTGGAACTGCATTCGCTGCCACAAAGACATTCGCTTTCCCCAAAAGGTTTGCTTGGTAGTGGGGCAACACTGTGTATCTCTCTCTCGCAGAGCCCGGCTGCCAAATTCGAAACGTCCAGCGATTGCGCCCACACGAAAGCTGTCAGCACGGAATGCTGTAGCTGGTTTTCACTGTCCCTTGGAACTGCATTCGCTGCCACACAGACATTCGCTTTCCCCAAAAGCTTTGCTTGGTAGTGGGGCAACACTGTGTATGTGTCTCTCGCAGAGCCCGGCTGCCAAATTCGAAACGTCCAGCGATTTCGCCCACACGAAAGCTGCCAGCACGGAATGCTGTAGCTGGTTTTCACTGTCCCTTGGAACTGCATTCCCTGCCACACAGACATTCGCTTTCCCCAAAAGCTTTGCTTGGTAATGGGGCAACACTGTGTATGTGTCTCTCGCAGAGCCCGGCTGCCAAATTCGAAACGTCCAGCGATTTCGCCCACACGAAAGCTGCCAGCACGGAATGCTGTAGCTGGTTTTCACTGTCCCTTGGAACTGCATTCGCTGCCGCACAGACATTCGCTTTCCCCAGAAGCTTTGCTTGGTAATGGGGCAACACCGTGTATCTCTCTCTCGCAGAGCCCGGCTGCCAAATTCGAAACGTCCAGCGATTGCGCCCACAAGAAAGCTGCCAGCACGGAATGCTGTAGCTGGTTTTCACTGTCCCTTGGAACTGCATTCGCTGCCACACAGACATTCGCTTTCCCCAAAAGCTTAGGTTCGTAAAGGGGCAACAGTGTGTATGTGTCTCTCGCAGAGCCCGGCTGCCAAATTCGAAACGTCCAGCGATTTCTCCCACACGAAAGCTGCCAGCACGGAATGCTGTAGCTGGTTTTCACTGTCCCTTGGAACTGCATTCGCTGCCACACAGACATTCGCTTTCCCCAAAAGCTTTGCTTGGTAATGGGGCAACACTGTGTATGTGTCTCTCGCAGAGCCCGGCTGCCAAATTCGAAACGTCCAGCGATTGCGCCCACACGAAAGCTGCCAGCACGGAATGCTGTAGCTGGTTTTCACTGTCCCTTGGAACTGCATTCGCTGCCACACAGACATTCGCTTTCCCCAAAAGCTTTGCTTGGTAGTGGGGCAACACTGTGTATCTCTCTCTCGCAGAGCCCGGCTGCCAAATTCGAAACGTCCAGCGATTGCGCCCACACGAAAGCTGCCAGCACGGAATGCTGTAGCTGGTTTTCACTGTCCCTTGGAACTGCATTCGCTGCCACACAGACATTCGCTTTCCCCAAAAGCTTTGCTTGGTAAAGGGGCAACACTGTGTATGTGTCTCTCGCAGAGCCCGGCTGCCAAATTCGAAACGTCCAGCGATTGCGCCCACACGAAAGCTGCCAGCACGGAATGCTGTAGCTGGTTTTCACTGTCCCTTGGAACTGCATTCGCTGCCACACAGACATTCGCTTTCCCCAAAAGCTTTGCTTGGTAATGGGGCAACACTGTGTATGTGTCTCTCGCAGAGCCCGGCTGCCAAATTCGAAACGTCCAGCGATTTCGCCCACACGAAAGCTGCCAGCACGTAATGCTGTAGCTGGTTTTCACTGTCCCTTGGAACTGCATTCGCTGCCACACAGACATTCGCTTTCCCCAAAAGCTTTGGTTCGTAAAGGGGCAACACTGTGTATGTGTCTCTCGCAGAGCCCGGCTGCCAAATTCGAAACGTCCAGCGATTTCTCCCACATGAAATCTGCCAGCACGGAATGCTGTAGCTGGTTTTCACTGTCCCTTGGAACTGCATTCGCTGCCACACAGACATTCGCTTTCCCCAAAAGCTTTGCTTGGTAATGGGGCAACACTGTGTATGTGTCTCTCGCAGAGCCCGGCTGCCAAATTCGAAACGTCCAGCGATTGCGCCCACACGAAAGCTGCCAGCACGGAATGCTGTAGCTGGTTTTCACTGTCCCTTGGAACTGCATTCGCTGCCACACAGACATTCGCTTTCCCCAAAAGCTTTGCTTGGTAGTGGGGCAACTCTGTGTATCTCTCTCTCGCAGAGCCCGGGTGCCAAATTCGAAACGTCCAGCGATTGCGCCCACACGAAAGCTGCCAGCACGGAATGCTGTAGCTGGTTTTCACTGTCCCTTGGAACTGCATTCGCTGCCACACAGACATTCGCTTTCCCCAAAAGCTTTGCTTGGTAAAGGGGCAACACTGTGTATGTGTCTCTCGCAGAGCCCGGCTGCCAAATTCGAAACGTCCAGCGATTGCGCCCACACGAAAGCTGCCAGCACGGAATGCTGTAGCTGGTTTTCACTGTCCCTTGGAACTGCATTCGCTGCCACACAGACATTCGCTTTCCCCAAAAGCTTTGCTTGGTAGTGGGGCAACACTGTTTATCTCTCTCTCGCAGAGCCCGGCTGCCAAATTCGAAACGTCCAGCGATTGCGCCCACACAAAAGCTGCCAGCACGGAATGCTGTAGCTGGTTTTCACTGTCCCTTGGAACTGCATTCGCTGCCACACAGACATTCGCTTTCCCCAAAAGCTTTGCTTGGTAAAGGGGCAACACTGTGTATGTGTCTCTCGCAGAGCCCGGCTGCCAAATTCGAAACGTCCAGTGATTGCGCCCACAAGAAAGCTGCCAGCACGGAATGCTGTAGCTGGTTTTCACTGTCCCTTGGAACTGCATTCGCTGCCACACAGACATTCGCTTTCCCCAAAAGCTTTGCTTGGTAGTGGGGCAACACTGTGTATCTCTCTCTCGCAGAGACCGGCTGCCAAATTCGAAACGTCCAGCGATTTCTCCCACACGAAAGCTGCCAGCACGGAATGCTGTAGCTGGTTTTCACTGTCCCTTGGAACTGCATTCGCTGCCACACAGACATTCGCTTTCCCCAAAAGCTTTGCTTGGTAAAGGGGCAACACTGTGTATGTGTCTCTCGCAGAGCCCGGCTAACAAATTCGAAACGTCCAGCGATTTCGCCCACACGAAAGCTGCCAGCACGGAATGCTGTAGCTGGTTTTCACTGTCCCTTGGAACTGCATTCGCTGCCACACAGACATTCGCTTTCCCCAAAAGCTTTGCTTGGTAATGGGGCAACACTGTGTATGTGTCTCTCGCAGAGCCCGGCTGCCAAATTCGAAACGTCCAGCGATTTCGCCCACACGAAAGCTGCCAGCACGTAATGCTGTAGCTGGTTTTCACTGTCCCTTGGAACTGCATTCGCTGCCACACAGACATTCGCTTTCCCCAAAAGCTTTGGTTCGTAAAGGGGCAACACTGTGTATGTGTCTCTCGCAGAGCCCGGCTGCCAAATTCGAAACGTCCAGCGATTGCGCCCACACGAAAGCTGCCAGCACGGAATGCTGTAGCTGGTTTTCACTGTCCCTTGGAACTGCATTCGCTGCCGCACAGACATTCGCTTTCCCCAGAAGCTTTGCTTGGTAGTGGGGCAACACCGTGTATCTCTCTCTCGCAGAGCCCGGGTGCCAAATTCGAAACGTCCAGCGATTGCGCCCACACGAAAGCTGCCAGCACGGAATGCTGTAGCTGGTTTTCACTGTCCCTTGGAACTGCATTCGCTGCCACACAGACATTCGCTTTCCCCAAAAGCTTTGGTTCGTAAAGGGGCAACACTGTGTATGTGTCTCTCGCAGAGCCCGGCTGCCAAATTCGAAACGTCCAGCGATTGCGCCCACACGAAAGCTGCCAGCACGGAATGCTGTAGCTGGTTTTCACTGTCCCTTGGAACTGCATTCGCTGCCACACAGACATTCGCTTTCCCCAAAAGCTTTGCTTGGTAGTGGGGCAACACTGTTTATCTCTCTCTCGCAGAGCCCGGCTGCCAAATTCGAAACGTCCAGCGATTGCGCCCACACAAAAGCTGCCAGCACGGAATGCTGTAGCTGGTTTTCACTGTCCCTTGGAACTGCATTCGCTGCCACACAGACATTCGCTTTCCCCAAAAGCTTTGCTTGGTAAAGGGGCAACACTGTGTATGTGTCTCTCGCAGAGCCCGGCTAACAAATTCGAAACGTCCAGCGATTTCGCCCACACGAAAGCTGCCAGCACGGAATGCTGTAGCTGGTTTTCACTGTCCCTTGGAACTGCATTCCCTGCCACACAGACATTCGCTTTCCCCAAAAGCTTTGCTTGGTAATGGGGCAACACTGTGTATGTGTCTCTCGCAGAGCCCGGCTAACAAATTCGAAACGTCCAGCGATTTCGCCCACACGAAAGCTGCCAGCACGGAATGCTGTAGCTGGTTTTCACTGTCCCTTGGAACTGCATTCGCTGCCGCACAGACATTCGCTTTCCCCAGAAGCTTTGCTTGGTAATGGGGCAACACCGTGTATCTCTCTCTCGCAGAGCCCGGCTGCCAAATTCGAAACGTCCAGTGATTGCGCCCACAAGAAAGCTGCCAGCACGGAATGCTGTAGCTGGTTTTCACTGTCCCTTGGAACTGCATTCGCTGCCACACAGACATTCGCGCTCTGCTAAAGCATTGCTTCGTAATGGGGCAACACTCTGTATCTCTCTCTGGCAGAGCCCGGCTGCCAAATTCGAAACGTCCAGCGATTTCTCCCACACGAAAGCTGCCAGCACGGAATGCTGTAGCTGGTTTTCACTGTCCCTTGGAACTGCATTCGCTGCCACACAGACATTCGCTTTCCCCAAAAGCTTTGCTTGGTAAAGGGGCAACACTGTGTATGTGTCTCTCGCAGAGCCCGGCTAACAAATTCGAAACGTCCAGCGATTTCGCCCACACGAAAGCTGCCAGCACGGAATGCTGTAGCTGGTTTTCACTGTCCCTTGGAACTGCATTCGCTGCCACACAGACATTCGCTTTCCCCAAAAGCTTTGCTTGGTAATGGGGCAACACTGTGTATGTGTCTCTCGCAGAGCCCGGCTGCCAAATTCGAAACGTCCAGCGATTTCGCCCACACGAAAGCTGCCAGCACGTAATGCTGTAGCTGGTTTTCACTGTCCCTTGGAACTGCATTCGCTGCCACACAGACATTCGCTTTCCCCAAAAGCTTTGGTTCGTAAAGGGGCAAGACTGTGTATGTGTCTCTCGCAGAGCCCGGCTGCCAAATTCGAAACGTCCAGCGATTGCGCCCACACGAAAGCTGCCAGCACGGAATGCTGTAGCTGGTTTTCACTGTCCCTTGGAACTGCATTCGCTGCCACACAGACATTCGCTTTCCCCAAAAGCTTTGCTTGGTAGTGGGGCAACACTGTGTATCTCTCTCTCGCAGAGCCCGGCTGCCAAATTCGAAACGTCCAGCGATTGCGCCCACACGAAAGCTGCCAGCACGGAATGCTGTAGCTGGTTTTCACTGTCCCTTGGAACTGCATTCGCTGCCACACAGACATTCGCTTTCCCCAAAAGCTTTGCTTGGTAAAGGGGCAACACTGTTTATGTGTCTCTCGCAGAGCCCGGCTAACAAATTCGAAACGTCCAGCGATTGCGCCCACACGAAAGCTGCCAGCACGGAATGCTGTAGCTGGTTTTCACTGTCCCTTGGAACTGCATTCGCTGCCACACAGACATTCGCTTTCCCCAAAAGCTTTGCTTGGTAAAGGGGCAACACTGTGTATGTGTCTCTCGCAGAGCCCGGCTGCCAAATTCGAAACGTCCAGCGATTGCGCCCACACGAAAGCTGCCAGCACGGAATGCTGTAGCTGGTTTTCACTGTCCCTTGGAACTGCATTCGCTGCCACACAGACATTCGATTTCCCCAAAAGCTTTGCTTGGTAATGGGGCAAAACTGTGTATGTGTCTCTCGCAGAGCCCGGCTGCCAAATTCGAAACGTCCAGCGATTTCTCCCACACGAAAGCTGCCAGCACGGAATGCTATAGCTGGTTTTCACTGTCCCTTGGAACTGCATTCGCTGCCACACAGACATTCGCTTTCCCCAAAAGCTTTGGTTCGTAAAGGGGCAACACTGCGTATGTGTCTCTCGCAGAGCCCGGCTGCCAAATTCGAAACGTCCAGCGATTGCGCCCACACGAAAGCTGCCAGCACGGAATGCTGTAGCTGGTTTTCACTGTCCCTTGGAACTGCATTCGCTGCCACACAGACATTCGCTTTCCCCAAAAGCTTTGGTTCGTAAAGGGGCAACACTGTGTATGTGTCTCTCGCAGAGCCCGGCTGCCTAATTCGAAACGTCCAGCGATTGCGCCCATACGAAAGCTGCCAGCACGGAATGCTGTAGCTGGTTTTCACTGTCCCTTGGAACTGCATTCGCTGCCACACAGACATGCGCTTTCCCCAGAAGCTTTGCTTGGTAATGGGACAACACTGTGTATCTCTCTCTCGCAGAGCCCGGCTGCCAAATTCGAAACGTCCAGCGATTGCGCCCTCAAGAAAGCTGCCAGCACGGAATGCTGTAGCTGGTTTTCACTGTCCCTTGGAACTGCATTCGCTGCCACAAAGACATTCGCTTTCCCCAAAAGCTTTGCTTGGTAGTGGGGCAACACTGTGTATCTCTCTCTCGCAGAGCCCGGCTGCCAAATTCGAAACGTCCAGCGATTGCGCCCACACGAAAGCTGCCAGCACGGAATGCTGTAGCTGGTTTTCACTGTCCCTTGGAACTGCATTCGCTGCCACACAGACATTCGCTTTCCCCAAAAGCTTTGCTTGGTAGTGGGGCAACACTGTGTATGTGTCTCTCGCAGAGCCCGGCTGCCAAATTCGAAACGTCCAGCGATTGCGCCCACACGAAAGCTGCCAGCACGGAATGCTGTAGCTGGTTTTCACTGTCCCTTGGAACTGCATTCGCTGCCACACAGACATTCGCTTTCCCCAAAAGCTTTGCTTGGTAATGGGGCAACACTGTGTATGTGTCTCTCGCAGAGCCCGGCTGCCAAATTCGAAACGTCCAGCGATTTCGCCCACACGAAAGCTGCCAGCACGGAATGCTGTAGCTGGTTTTCACTGTCCCTTGGAACTGCATTCGCTGCCGCACAGACATTCGCTTTCCCCAGAAGCTTTGCTTGGTAATGGGGCAACACCGTGTATCTCTCTCTCGCAGAGCCCGGCTGCCAAATTCGAAACGTCCAGCGATTGCGCCCACACGAAAGCTGCCAGCACGGAATGCTGTAGCTGGTTTTCACTGTCCCTTGGAACTGCATTCGCTGCCACACAGACATTCGCTTTCCCCAAAAGCTTAGGTTCGTAAAGGGGCAACAGTGTGTATGTGTCTCTCGCAGAGCCCGTCTGCCAAATTCGAAACGTCCAGCGATTGCGCCCACACGAAAGCTGCCAGCACGGAATGCTGTAGCTGGTTTTCACTGTCCCTTGGAACTGCATTCGCTGCCACACAGACATTCGCTTTCCCCAAAAGCTTTGCTTGGTAGTGGGGCAACACTGTGTATCTCTCTCTCGCAGAGCCCGGCTGCCAAATTCGAAACGTCCAGCGATTGCGCCCACACGAAAGCTGCCAGCACGGAATGCTGTAGCTGGTTTTCACTGTCCCTTGGAACTGCATTCGCTGCCACACAGACATTCGCTTTCCCCAAAAGCTTTGCTTGGTAAAGGGGCAACACTGTGTATGTGTCTCTCGCAGAGCCCGGCTGCCAAATTCGAAACGTCCAGCGATTGCGCCCACACGAAAGCTGCCAGCACGGAATGCTGTAGCTGGTTTTCACTGTCCCTTGGAACTGCATTCGCTGCCACACAGACATTCGCTTTCCCCAAAAGCTTTGCTTGGTAATGGGGCAACACTGTGTATGTGTCTCTCGCAGAGCCCGGCTGCCAAATTCGAAACGTCCAGCGATTTCGCCCACACGAAAGCTGCCAGCACGTAATGCTGTAGCTGGTTTTCACTGTCCCTTGGAACTGCATTCGCTGCCACACAGACATTCGCTTTCCCCAAAAGCTTTGGTTCGTAAAGGGGCAACACTGTGTATGTGTCTCTCGCAGAGCCCGGCTGCCAAATTCGAAACGTCCAGCGATTTCTCCCACACGAAATCTGCCAGCACGGAATGCTGTAGCTGGTTTTCACTGTCCCTTGGAACTGCATTCGCTGCCACACAGACATTCGCTTTCCCCAAAAGCTTTGCTTGGTAATGGGGCAACACTGTGTATGTGTCTCTCGCAGAGCCCGGCTGCCAAATTCGAAACGTCCAGCGATTGCGCCCACACGAAAGCTGCCAGCACGGAATGCTGTAGCTGGTTTTCACTGTCCCTTGGAACTGCATTCGCTGCCACACAGACATTCGCTTTCCCCAAAAGCTTTGCTTGGTAGTGGGGCAACTCTGTGTATCTCTCTCTCGCAGAGCCCGGCTGCCAAATTCGAAACGTCCAGCGATTGCGCCCACACGAAAGCTGCCAGCACGGAATGCTGTAGCTGGTTTTCACTGTCCCTTGGAACTGCATTCGCTGCCACACAGACATTCGCTTTCCCCAAAAGCTTTGGTTCGTAAAGGGGCAACACTGTGTATCTCTCTCTCGCAGAGCCCGGCTGCCAAATTCGAAACGTCCAGCGATTGCGCCCACACGAAAGCTGCCAGCACGGAATGCTGTAGCTGGTTTTCACTGTCCCTTGGAACTGCATTCGCTGCCACACAGACATTCGCTTTCCCCAAAAGCTTTGCTTGGTAGTGGGGCAACACTGTTTATCTCTCTCTCGCAGAGCCCGGCTGCCAAATTCGAAACGTCCAGCGATTGCGCCCACACAAAAGCTGCCAGCACGGAATGCTGTAGCTGGTTTTCACTGTCCCTTGGAACTGCATTCGCTGCCACACAGACATTCGCTTTCCCCAAAAGCTTTGCTTGGTAAAGGGGCAACACTGTGTATGTGTCTCTCGCAGAGCCCGGCTAACAAATTCGAAACGTCCAGCGATTTCGCCCACACGAAAGCTGCCAGCACGGAATGCTGTAGCTGGTTTTCACTGTCCCTTGGAACTGCATTCCCTGCCACACAGACATTCGCTTTCCCCAAAAGCTTTGCTTGGTAATGGGGCAACACTGTGTATGTGTCTCTCGCAGAGCCCGGCTAACAAATTCGAAACGTCCAGCGATTGCGCCCACACGAAAGCTGCCAGCACGGAATGCTGTAGCTGGTTTTCACTGTCCCTTGGAACTGCATTCGCTGCCGCACAGACATTCGCTTTCCCCAGAAGCTTTGCTTGGTAATGGGGCAACACCGTGTATCTCTCTCTCGCAGAGCCCGGCTGCCAAATTCGAAACGTCCAGTGATTGCGCCCACAAGAAAGCTGCCAGCACGGAATGCTGTAGCTGGTTTTCACTGTCCCTTGGAACTGCATTCGCTGCCACACAGACATTCGCTTTCCCCAAAAGCTTTGCTTGGTAGTGGGGCAACACTGTGTATCTCTCTCTCGCAGAGCCCGGCTGCCAAATTCGAAACGTCCAGCGATTTCTCCCACACGAAAGCTGCCAGCACGGAATGCTGTAGCTGGTTTTCACTGTCCCTTGGAACTGCATTCGCTGCCACACAGACATTCGCTTTCCCCAAAAGCTTTGCTTGGTAAAGGGGCAACACTGTGTATGTGTCTCTCGCAGAGCCCGGCTAACAAATTCGAAACGTCCAGCGATTTCGCCCACACGAAAGCTGCCAGCACGGAATGCTGTAGCTGGTTTTCACTGTCCCTTGGAACTGCATTCGCTGCCACACAGACATTCGCTTTCCCCAAAAGCTTTGCTTGGTAATGGGGCAACACTGTGTATGTGTCTCTCGCAGAGCCCGGCTGCCAAATTCGAAACGTCCAGCGATTTCGCCCACACGAAAGCTGCCAGCACGTAATGCTGTAGCTGGTTTTCACTGTCCCTTGGAACTGCATTCGCTGCCACACAGACATTCGCTTTCCCCAAAAGCTTTGGTTCGTAAAGGGGCAACACTGTGTATGTGTCTCTCGCAGAGCCCGGCTGCCAAATTCGAAACGTCCAGCGATTGCGCCCACACGAAAGCTGCCAGCACGGAATGCTGTAGCTGGTTTTCACTGTCCCTTGGAACTGCATTCGCTGCCACACAGACATTCGCTTTCCCCAAAAGCTTTGCTTGGTAGTGGGGCAACACTGTGTATCTCTCTCTCGCAGAGCCCGGCTGCCAAATTCGAAACGTCCAGCGATTGCGCCCACACGAAAGCTGCCAGCACGGAATGCTGTAGCTGGTTTTCACTGTCCCTTGGAACTGCATTCGCTGCCACACAGACATTCGCTTTCCCCAAAAGCTTTGCTTGGTAGTGGGGCAACACTGTTTATCTCTCTCTCGCAGAGCCCGGCTGCCAAATTCGAAACGTCCAGCGATTTCGCCCACACGAAAGCTGCCAGCACGGAATGCTGTAGCTGGTTTTCACTGTCCCTTGGAACTGCATTCGCTGCCACACAGACATTCGATTTCCCCAAAAGCTTTGCTTGGTAATGGGGCAACACTGTGTATGTGTCTCTCGCAGAGCCCGGCTGCCAAATTCGAAACGTCCAGCGATTTCTCCCACACGAAAGCTGCCAGCACGGAATGCTATAGCTGGTTTTCACTGTCCCTTGGAACTGCATTCGCTGCCACACAGACATTCGCTTTCCCCAAAAGCTTTGGTTCGTAAAGGGGCAACACTGCGTATGTGTCCCTCGCAGAGCCCGGCTGCCAAATTCGAAACGTCCAGCGATTGCGCCCACACGAAAGCTGCCAGCACGGAATGCTGTAGCTGGTTTTCACTGTCCCTTGGAACTGCATTCGCTGCCACACAGACATTCGCTTTCCCCAAAAGCTTTGGTTCGTAAAGGGGCAACACTGTGTATGTGTCTCTCGCAGAGCCCGGCTAACAAATTCGAAACGTCCAGCGATTTCTCCCACACGAAAGCTGCCAGCACGGAATGCTGTAGCTGGTTTTCACTGTCCCTTGGAACTGCATTCGCTGCCACACAGACATTCGCTTTCCCCAAAAGCTTTGCTTGGTAGTGGGGCAACACTGTGTATCTCTCTCTCGCAGAGCCCGGCTGCCAAATTCGAAACGTCCAGGGATTACGCCCACACGAAAGCTGCCAGCACGGAATGCTGTAGCTGGTTTTCACTGTCCCTTGGAACTGCATTCGCTGCCACACAGACATTCGCTTTCCCCAAAAGCTTTGGTTCGTAAAGGGGCAACACTGCGTATGTGTCTCTCGCAGAGCCCGGCTGCCAAATTCGAAACGTCCAGCGATTTCTCCCACACGAAAGCTGCCAGCACGGAATGCTGTAGCTGGTTTTCACTGTCCCTTGGAACTGCATTCGCTGCCACACAGACATTCGCTTTCCCCAAAAGCTTTGGTTCGTAAAGGGGCAACACTGTGTATGTGTCTCTCGCAGAGCCCGGCTGCCAAATTCGAAACGTCCAGCGATTGCGCCCACACGAAAGCTGCCAGCACGGAATGCTGTAGCTGGTTTTCACTGTCCCTTGGAACTGCATTCGCTGCCACACAGACATGCGCTTTCCCCAGAAGCTTTGCTTGGTAATGGGGCAACACTGTGTATCTCTCTCTCGCAGAGCCCGGCTGCCAAATTCGAAACGTCCAGCGATTGCGCCCACACGAAAGCTGCCAGCACGGAATGCTGTAGCTGGTTTTCACTGTCCCTTGGAACTGCATTCGCTGCCACACAGACATTCGCTTTCCCCAAAAGCTTTGCTTGGTAGTGGGGCAACACTGTGTATCTCTCTCTCGCAGAGCCCGGCTGCCAAATTCGAAACGTCCAGCGATTGCGCCCACACAAAAGCTGCCAGCACGGAATGCTGTAGCTGGTATTCACTGTCCCTTGGAACTGCATTCGCTGCCACACAGACATTCGCTTTCCCCAAAAGCTTTGGTTCGTAAAGGGGCAACACTGTGTATGTGTCTCTCGCAGAGCCCGGCTGCCAAATTCGAAACGTCCAGCGATTGCGCCCACACGAAAGCTGCCAGCACGGAATGCTGTAGCTGGTTTTCACTGTCCCTTGGAACTGCATTCGCTGCCACACAGACATTCGCTTTCCCCAAAAGCTTTGCTTGGTAGTGGGGCAACACTGTGTATGTGTCTCTCGCAGAGCCCGGCTGCCAAATTCGAAACGTCCAGCGATTGCGCCCACACGAAAGCTGCCAGCACGGAATGCTGTAGCTGGTTTTCACTGTCCCTTGGAACTGCATTCGCTGCCACACAGACATGCGCTTTCCCCAGAAGCTTTGCTTGGTAATGGGGCAACACTGTGTATCTCTCTCTCGCAGAGCCCGGCTGCCAAATTCGAAACGTCCAGCGATTGCGCCCACACGAAAGCTGCCAGCACGGAATGCTGTAGCTGGTTTTCACTGTCCCTTGGAACTGCATTCGCTGCCACACAGACATTCGCTTTCCCCAAAAGCTTTGCTTGGTAGTGGGGCAACACTGTGTATCTCTCTCTCGCAGAGCCCGGCTGCCAAATTCGAAACGTCCAGCGATTGCGCCCACACAAAAGCTGCCAGCACGGAATGCTGTAGCTGGTATTCACTGTCCCTTGGAACTGCATTCGCTGCCACACAGACATTCGCTTTCCCCAAAAGCTTTGGTTCGTAAAGGGGCAACACTGTGTATGTGTCTCTCGCAGAGCCCGGCTGCCAAATTCGAAACGTCCAGCGATTGCGCCCACACGAAAGCTGCCAGCACGGAATGCTGTAGCTGGTTTTCACTGTCCCTTGGAACTGCATTCGCTGCCACACAGACATTCGCTTTCCCCAAAAGCTTTGCTTGGTAGTGGGGCAACACTGTGTATGTGTCTCTCGCAGAGCCCGGCTAACAAATTCGAAACGTCCAGCGATTTCTCCCACACGAAAGCTGCCAGCACGGAATGCTGTAGCTGGTTTTCACTGTCCCTTGGAACTGCATTCGCTGCCACACAGACATTCGCTTTCCCCAAAAGCTTTGGTTCGTAAAGGGGCAACGCTGTGTATGTGTCTCTCGCAGAGCCCGGCTGCCAAATTCGAAACGTCCAGCAATTGCGCCCACACGAAAGCTGCCAGCACGGAATGCTGTAGCTGGTTTTCACTGTCCCTTGGAACTGCATTCGCTGCCACACAGACATTCGCTTTCCCCAAAAGCTTTGCTTTGTAGTGGGGCAACACTGAGTATCTCTCTCTCGCAGAGCCCGGCTGCCAAATTCGAAACGTCCTGCGATTTCTCCCACACGAAAGCTGCCAGCACGGAATGCTGTAGCTGGTTTTCACTGTCCCTTGGAACTGCATTCGCTGCCACACAGACATTCGCTTTCCCCAAAAGCTTTGCTTGGTAAAGGGGCAACACTGTGTATGTGTCTCTCGCAGAGCCCGGCTGCCAAATTCGAAACGTCCAGCGATTGCGCCCACACGAAAGCTGCCAGCCCGGAATGCTGTAGCTGGTTTTCACTGTCCCTTGGAACTGCATTCGCTGCCGCACAGACATTCGCTTTCCCCAGAAGCTTTGCTTGCTAATGGGGCAACACCGTGTATCTCTCTCTCGCAGAGCCCGGCTGCCAAATTCGAAACGTCCAGCGATTGCGCCCACAAGAAAGCTGCCAGCAAGAAATGCTGTAGCTGGTTTTCACTGTCCCTTGGAACTGCATTCGCTGCCACACAGACATTCGCTTTCCCCAAAAGTTTAGGTTCGTAAAGGGGCAACACTCTGTATGTGTCTCTCGCAGAGCCCGGCTGCCAAATTCGAAACGTCCAGCGATTTCTCCCACACGAAAGCTGCCAGCCCGGAATGCTGTAGCTGGTTTTCACTGTCCCTTGGAACTGCATTCGCTGCCACACAGACATTCGCTTTCCCCAAAAGCTTTGCTTGGTAAAGGGGCAACACTGTGTATGTGTCTCTCGATGAGCCCGGCTGCCAAATTCGAAACGTCCAGCGATTTCTCCCACACGAAAGCTGCCAGCACGGAATGCTGTAGCTGGTTTTCACTGTCCCATGGAACTGCATTCGCTGCCACACAGACATTCGCTTTCCCCAAAAGCTTTGGTTCGTAAAGGGGCAACACTGTGTATGTGTCTCTCGCAGAGCCCGGCTGCCAAATTCGAAACGTCCAGCGATTGCGCCCACACGAAAGCTGCCAGCACGGAATGCTGTAGCTGGTTTTCACTGTCCCTTGGAACTGCATTCGCTGCCACACAGACATTCGCTTTCCCCAAAAGCTTTGCTTGGTAGTGGGGCAACACTGTGTATCTCTCTCTCGCAGAGCCCGGCTGCCAAATTCGAAACGTCCAGCGATTGCGCCCACACAAAAGCTGCCAGCACGGAATGCTGTAGCTGGTTTTCACTGTCCCTTGGAACTGCATTCGCTGCCACACAGACATTCGCTTTCCCCAAAAGCTTTGCTTGGTAATGGGGCAACACTGTGTATGTGTCTCTCGCAGAGCCCGGCTAACAAATTCGAAACGTCCAGCGATTGCGCCCACACGAAAGCTGCCAGCACGGAATGCTGTAGCTGGTTTTCACTGTCCCTTGGAACTGCATTCGCTGCCACACAGACATTCGCTTTCCCCAAAAGCTTTGCTTGGTAATGGGGCAACGCTGTATATGTGTCTCTCTCAGAGCCCGGCTGCCAAATTCGAAACGTCCAGCGATTTCTCCCACACGAAAGCTGCCAGCACGGAATGCTGTAGCTGGTTTTCACTGTCCCTTGGAACTGCATTCGCTGCCACACAGACATTCGCTTTCCCCAAAAGCTTTGCTTGGTAATGGGGCAACGCTGTGTATGTGTCTCTCGCAGAGCCCGGCTGCCAAATTCGAAACGTCCAGCGATTGCGCCCACACGAAAGCTGCCAGCACGGAATGCTGTAGCTGGTTTTCACTGTCCCTTGGAACTGCATTCGCTGCCACACAGACATTCGCTTTCCCCAAAACCTTTGGTTCGTAAAGGGGCAACACTGTGTATGTGTCTCTCGCAGAGCCCGGCTAACAAATTCGAAACGTCCAGCGATTTCTCCCACACGAAAGCTGCCAGCACGGAATGCTGTAGCTGGTTTTCACTGTCCCTTGGAACTGCATTCGCTGCCACACAGACATTCGCTTTCCCCAAAAGCTTTGCTTGGTAGTGGGGCAACACTGTGTATCTCTCTCTCGCAGAGCCCGGCTGCCAAATTCGAAACGTCCAGCGATTGCGCCCACACGAAAGCTGCCAGCACGGAATGCTGTAGCTGGTTTTCACTGTCCCTTGGAACTGCATTCGCTGCCACACAGACATGCGCTTTCCCCAAAAGCTTTGCTTGGTAATGGGGCAACACTGTGTATCTCTCTCTCGCAGAGCCCGGCTGCCAAATTCGAAACGTCCAGCGATTGCGCCCACACGAAAGCTGCCAGCACGGAATGCTGTAGCTGGTTTTCACTGTCCCTTGGAACTGCATTCGCTGCCACACAGACATTCGCTTTCCCCAAAAGCTTTGCTTGGTAGTGGGGCAACACTGTGTATCTCTCTCTCGCAGAGCCCGGCTGCCAAATTCGAAACGTCCAGCGATTGCGCCCACACAAAAGCTGCCAGCACGGAATGCTGTAGCTGGTATTCACTGTCCCTTGGAACTGCATTCGCTGCCACACAGACATTCGCTTTCCCCAAAAGCTTTGGTTCGTAAAGGGGCAACACTGTGTATGTGTCTCTCGCAGAGCCCGGCTGCCAAATTCGAAACGTCCAGCGATTGCGCCCACACGAAAGCTGCCAGCACGGAATGCTGTAGCTGGTTTTCACTGTCCCTTGGAACTGCATTCGCTGCCACACAGACATTCGCTTTCCCCAAAAGCTTTGCTTGGTAGTGGGGCAACACTGTGTATGTGTCTCTCGCAGAGCCCGGCTGCCAAATTCGAAACGTCCAGCGATTGCGCCCACACGAAAGCTGCCAGCACGGAATGCTGTAGCTGGTTTTCACTGTCCCTTGGAACTGCATTCGCTGCCACACAGACATGCGCTTTCCCCAGAAGCTTTGCTTGGTAATGGGGCAACACTGTGTATCTCTCTCTCGCAGAGCCCGGCTGCCAAATTCGAAACGTCCAGCGATTGCGCCCACACGAAAGCTGCCAGCACGGAATGCTGTAGCTGGTTTTCACTGTCCCTTGGAACTGCATTCGCTGCCACACAGACATTCGCTTTCCCCAAAAGCTTTGCTTGGTAGTGGGGCAACACTGTGTATCTCTCTCTCGCAGAGCCCGGCTGCCAAATTCGAAACGTCCAGCGATTGCGCCCACACAAAAGCTGCCAGCACGGAATGCTGTAGCTGGTATTCACTGTCCCTTGGAACTGCATTCGCTGCCACACAGACATTCGCTTTCCCCAAAAGCTTTGGTTCGTAAAGGGGCAACACTGTGTATGTGTCTCTCGCAGAGCCCGGCTGCCAAATTCGAAACGTCCAGCGATTGCGCCCACACGAAAGCTGCCAGCACGGAATGCTGTAGCTGGTTTTCACTGTCCCTTGGAACTGCATTCGCTGCCACACAGACATTCGCTTTCCCCAAAAGCTTTGCTTGGTAGTGGGGCAACACTGTGTATGTGTCTCTCGCAGAGCCCGGCTAACAAATTCGAAACGTCCAGCGATTTCTCCCACACGAAAGCTGCCAGCACGGAATGCTGTAGCTGGTTTTCACTGTCCCTTGGAACTGCATTCGCTGCCACACAGACATTCGCTTTCCCCAAAAGCTTTGGTTCGTAAAGGGGCAACGCTGTGTATGTGTCTCTCGCAGAGCCCGGCTAACAAATTCGAAACGTCCAGCAATTGCGCCCACACGAAAGCTGCCAGCACGGAATGCTGTAGCTGGTTTTCACTGTCCCTTGGAACTGCATTCGCTGCCACACAGACATTCGCTTTCCCCAAAAGCTTTGCTTGGTAAAGGGGCAACACTGTGTATGTGTCTCTCGCAGAGCCCGGCTGCCAAATTCGAAACGTCCAGCGATTGCGCCCACACGAAAGCTGCCAGCACGGAATGCTGTAGCTGGTTTTCACTGTCCCTTGGAACTGCATTCGCTGCCACACAGACATTCGCTTTCCCCAAAAGCTTTGCTTGGTAAAGGGGCAACACTGTGTATGTGTCTCTCGCAGAGCCCGGCTGCCAAATTCGAAACGTCCAGCGATTGCGCCCACACGAAAGCTGCCAGCCCGGAATGCTGTAGCTGGTTTTCACTGTCCCTTGGAACTGCATTCGCTGCCGCACAGACATTCGCTTTCCCCAGAAGCTTTGCTTGCTAATGGGGCAACACCGTGTATCTCTCTCTCGCAGAGCCCGGCTGCCAAATTCGAAACGTCCAGCGATTGCGCCCACAAGAAAGCTGCCAGCAAGAAATGCTGTAGCTGGTTTTCACTGTCCCTTGGAACTGCATTCGCTGCCACACAGACATTCGCTTTCCCCAAAAGTTTAGGTTCGTAAAGGGGCAACACTCTGTATGTGTCTCTCGCAGAGCCCGGCTGCCAAATTCGAAACGTCCAGCGATTTCTCCCACACGAAAGCTGCCAGCCCGGAATGCTGTAGCTGGTTTTCACTGTCCCTTGGAACTGCATTCGCTGCCACACAGACATTCGCTTTCCCCAAAAGCTTTGCTTGGTAAAGGGGCAACACTGTGTATGTGTCTCTCGATGAGCCCGGCTGCCAAATTCGAAACGTCCAGCGATTTCTCCCACACGAAAGCTGCCAGCACGGAATGCTGTAGCTGGTTTTCACTGTCCCATGGAACTGCATTCGCTGCCACACAGACATTCGCTTTCCCCAAAAGCTTTGGTTCGTAAAGGGGCAACACTGTGTATGTGTCTCTCGCAGAGCCCGGCTGCCAAATTCGAAACGTCCAGCGATTGCGCCCACACGAAAGCTGCCAGCACGGAATGCTGTAGCTGGTTTTCACTGTCCCTTGGAACTGCATTCGCTGCCACACAGACATTCGCTTTCCCCAAAAGCTTTGCTTGGTAGTGGGGCAACACTGTGTATCTCTCTCTCGCAGAGCCCGGCTGCCAAATTCGAAACGTCCAGCGATTGCGCCCACACAAAAGCTGCCAGCACGGAATGCTGTAGCTGGTTTTCACTGTCCCTTGGAACTGCATTCGCTGCCACACAGACATTCGCTTTCCCCAAAAGCTTTGCTTGGTAATGGGGCAACACTGTGTATGTGTCTCTCGCAGAGCCCGGCTAACAAATTCGAAACGTCCAGCGATTGCGCCCACACGAAAGCTGCCAGCACGGAATGCTGTAGCTGGTTTTCACTGTCCCTTGGAACTGCATTCGCTGCCACACAGACATTCGCTTTCCCCAAAAGCTTTGCTTGGTAATGGGGCAACGCTGTATATGTGTCTCTCTCAGAGCCCGGCTGCCAAATTCGAAACGTCCAGCGATTTCTCCCACACGAAAGCTGCCAGCACGGAATGCTGTAGCTGGTTTTCACTGTCCCTTGGAACTGCATTCGCTGCCACACAGACATTCGCTTTCCCCAAAAGCTTTGCTTGGTAATGGGGCAACGCTGTGTATGTGTCTCTCGCAGAGCCCGGCTGCCAAATTCGAAACGTCCAGCGATTGCGCCCACACGAAAGCTGCCAGCACGGAATGCTGTAGCTGGTTTTCACTGTCCCTTGGAACTGCATTCGCTGCCACACAGACATTCGCTTTCCCCAAAACCTTTGGTTCGTAAATGGGCAACACTGTGTATGTGTCTCTCGCAGAGCCCGGCTGCCAAATTCGAAACGTCCAGCGATTGCGCCCACACGAAAGCTGCCAGCACGGAATGCTGTAGCTGGTTTTCACTGTCCCTTGGAACTGCATTCGCTGCCACACAGACATGCGCTTTCCCCAGAAGCTTTGCTTGGTAATGGGGCAACACTGTGTATCTCTCTCTCGCAGAGCCCGGCTGCCAAATTGGAAACGTCCAGCGATTGCGCCCTCAAGAAAGCTGCCAGCACGGAATGCTGTAGCTGGTTTTCACTGTCCCTTGGAACTGCATTCGCTGCCACAAAGACATTCGCTTTCCCCAAAAGCTTTGCTTGGTAAAGGGGCAACACTGTTTATGTGTCTCTCGCAGAGCCCGGCTGCCAAATTCGAAACGTCCAGCGATTGCGCCCACACGAAAGCTGCCAGCACGGAATGCTGTAGCTGGTTTTCACTGTCCCTTGGAACTGCATTCGCTGCCACACAGACATTCGCTTTCCCCAAAAGCTTTGCTTGGTAGTGGGGCAACACTGTGTATCTCTCTCTCGCAGAGCCCGGCTGCCAAATTCGAAACGTCCAGCGATTGCGCCCACACGAAAGCTGCCAGCACGGAATGCTGTAGCTGGTTTTCACTGTCCCTTGGAACTGCATTCGCTGCCACACAGACATTCGCTTTCCCCAAAAGCTTTGCTTGGTAGTGGGGCAACACTGTGTATGTGTCTCTCGCAGAGCCCGGCTAACAAATTCGAAACGTCCAGCGATTTCGCCCACACGAAAGCTGCCAGCACGGAATGCTGTAGCTGGTTTTCACTGTCCCTTGGAACTGCATTCCCTGCCACACAGACATTCGCTTTCCCCAAAAGCTTTGCTTGGTAATGGGGCAACACTGTGTATGTGTCTCTCGCAGAGCCCGGCTGCCAAATTCGAAACGTCCAGCGATTTCGCCCACACGAAAGCTGCCAGCACGGAATGCTGTAGCTGGTTTTCACTGTCCCTTGGAACTGCATTCGCTGCCGCACAGACATTCGCTTTCCCCAGAAGCTTTGCTTGGTAATGGGGCAACACCGTGTATCTCTCTCTCGCAGAGCCCGGCTGCCAAATTCGAAACGTCCAGCGATTGCGCCCACAAGAAAGCTGCCAGCACGGAATGCTGTAGCTGGTTTTCACTGTCCCTTGGAACTGCATTCGCTGCCACACAGACATTCGCTTTCCCCAAAAGCTTAGGTTCGTAAAGGGGCAACAGTGTGTATGTGTCTCTCGCAGAGCCCGGCTGCCAAATTCGAAACGTCCAGCGATTTCTCCCACACGAAAGCTGCCAGCACGGAATGCTGTAGCTGGTTTTCACTGTCCCTTGGAACTGCATTCGCTGCCACACAGACATTCGCTTTCCCCAAAAGCTTTGCTTGGTAATGGGGCAACACTGTGTATGTGTCTCTCGCAGAGCCCGGCTGCCAAATTCGAAACGTCCAGCGATTGCGCCCACACGAAAGCTGCCAGCACGGAATGCTGTAGCTGGTTTTCACTGTCCCTTGGAACTGCATTCGCTGCCACACAGACATTCGCTTTCCCCAAAAGCTTTGCTTGGTAGTGGGGCAACACTGTGTATCTCTCTCTCGCAGAGCCCGGCTGCCAAATTCGAAACGTCCAGCGATTGCGCCCACACGAAAGCTGCCAGCACGGAATGCTGTAGCTGGTTTTCACTGTCCCTTGGAACTGCATTCGCTGCCACACAGACATTCGCTTTCCCCAAAAGCTTTGCTTGGTAAAGGGGCAACACTGTGTATGTGTCTCTCGCAGAGCCCGGCTAACAAATTCGAAACGTCCAGCGATTGCGCCCACACGAAAGCTGCCAGCACGGAATGCTGTAGCTGGTATTCACTGTCCCTTGGAACTGCATTCGCTGCCACACAGACATTCGCTTTCCCCAAAAGCTTTGCTTGGTAATGGGGCAACACTGTGTATGTGTCTCTCGCAGAGCCCGGCTGCCAAATTCGAAACGTCCAGCGATTTCGCCCACACGAAAGCTGCCAGCACGGAATGCTGTAGCTGGTTTTCACTGTCCCTTGGAACTGCATTCGCTGCCACACAGACATTCGCTTTCCCCAAAAGCTTTGGTTCGTAAAGGGGCAACACTGTGTATGTGTCTCTCGCAGAGCCCGGCTAACAAATTCGAAACGTCCAGCGATTGCGCCCACACGAAAGCTGCCAGCACGGAATGCTGTAGCTGGTTTTCACTGTCCCTTGGAACTGCATTCGCTGCCACACAGACATTCGCTTTCCCCAAAAGCTTTGCTTGGTAGTGGGGCAACACTGTGTATCTCTCTCTCGCAGAGCCCGGCTGCCAAATTCGAAACGTCCAGCGATTGCGCCCACACGAAAGCTGCCAGCACGGAATGCTGTAGCTGGTTTTCACTGTCCCTTGGAACTGCATTCGCTGCCACACAGACATTTGCTTTCCCCAAAAGCTTTGCTTGGTAAAGGGGCAACACTGTTTATGTGTCTCTCGCAGAGCCCGGCTAACAAATTCGAAACGTCCAGCGATTGCGCCCACACGAAAGCTGCCAGCACGGAATGCTGTAGCTGGTTTTCACTGTCCCTTGGAACTGCATTCGCTGCCACACAGACATTCGCTTTCCCCAAAAGCTTTGCTTGGTAATGGGGCAACACTGTGTATGTGTCTCTCGCAGAGCCCGGCTGCCAAATTCGAAACGTCCTGCGATTTCTCCCACACGAAAGCTGCCAGCACGGAATGCTGTAGCTGGTTTTCACTGTCCCTTGGAACTGCATTCGCTGCCACACAGACATTCGCTTTCCCCAAAAGCTTTGGTTCGTAAAGGGGCAACGCTGTGTATGTGTCTCTCGCAGAGCCCGGCTGCCAAATTCGAAACGTCCAGCAATTGCGCCCACACGAAAGCTGCCAGCACGGAATGCTGTAGCTGGTTTTCACTGTCCCTTGGAACTGCATTCGCTGCCACACAGACATTCGCTTTCCCCAAAAGCTTTGGTTCGTAAAGGGGCAACGCTGTGTATGTGTCTCTCGCAGAGCCCGGCTGCCAAATTCGAAACATCCAGCGATTGCGCCCACACGAAAGCTGCCAGCACGGAATGCTGTAGCTGGTTTTCACTGTCCCTTGGAACTGCATTCGCTGCCACACAGACATTCGCTTTCCCCAAAAGCTTTGCTTGGTAGTGGGGCAACACTGTGTATCTCTCTCTCGCAGAGCCCGGCTGCCAAATTCGAAACGTCCAGCGATTGCGCCCACACGAAAGCTGCCAGCACGGAATGCTGTAGCTGGTTTTCACTGTCCCTTGGAACTGCATTCGCTGCCACACAGACATTCGCTTTCCCCAAAAGCTTTGGTTCGTAAAGGGGCACACTGTGTATGTGTCTCTCGCAGAGCCCGGCTGCCAAATTCGAAACGTCCAGCGATTTCTCCCACACGAAAGCTGCCAGCACGGAATGCTGTAGCTGGTTTTCACTGTCCCTTGGAACTGCATTCGCTGCCACACAGACATTCGCTTTCCCCAAAAGCTTTGCTTTGTAGTGGGGCAACACTGTGTATCTCTCTCTCGCAGAGCCCGGCTGCCAAATTCGAAACGTCCTGCGATTTCTCCCACACGAAAGCTGCCAGCACGGAATGCTGTAGCTGGTTTTCACTGTCCCTTGGAACTGCATTCGCTGCCACACAGACATTCGCTTTCCCCAAAAGCTTTGCTTGGTAAAGGGGCAACACTGTGTATGTGTCTCTCGCAGAGCCCGGCTGCCAAATTCGAAACGTCCAGCGATTGCGCCCACACGAAAGCTGCCAGCCCGGAATGCTGTAGCTGGTTTTCACTGTCCCTTGGAACTGCATTCGCTGCCGCACAGACATTCGCTTTCCCCAGAAGCTTTGCTTGCTAATGGGGCAACACCGTGTATCTCTCTCTCGCAGAGCCCGGCTGCCAAATTCGAAACGTCCAGCGATTGCGCCCACAAGAAAGCTGCCAGCACGGAATGCTGTAGCTGGTTTTCACTGTCCCTTGGAACTGCATTCGCTGCCACACAGACATTCGCTTTCCCCAAAAGTTTAGGTTCGTAAAGGGGCAACACTCTGTATGTGTCTCTCGCAGAGCCCGGCTGCCAAATTCGAAACGTCCAGCGATTTCTCCCACACGAAAGCTGCCAGCACGGAATGCTGTAGCTGGTTTTCACTGTCCCTTGGAACTGCATTCGCTGCCACACAGACATTCGCTTTCCCCAAAAGCTTTGCTTGGTAATGGGGCAACACTGTGTATGTGTCTCTCGCAGAGCCCGGCTGCCAAATTCGAAACGTCCAGCGATTTCTCCCACACGAAAGCTGCCAGCACGGAATGCTGTAGCTGGTTTTCACTGTCCCTTGGAACTGCATTCGCTGCCACACAGACATTCGCTTTCCCCAAAAGCTTTGCTTGGTAGTGGGGCAACACTGTGTATCTCTCTCTCGCAGAGCCCGGCTGCCAAATTCGAAACGTCCAGCGATTTCTCCCACACGAAAGCTGCCAGCACGGAATGCTGTAGCTGGTTTTCACTGTCCCTTGGAACTGCATTCGCTGCCACACAGACATTCGCTTTCCCCAAAAGCTTTGGTTCGTAAAGGGGCAACACTGCGTATGTGTCTCTCGCAGAGCCCGGCTGCCAAATTCGAAACGTCCAGCGATTGCGCCCACACGAAAGCTGCCAGCACGGAATGCTGTAGCTGGTTTTCACTGTCCCTTGGAACTGCATTCGCTGCCACACAGACATTCGCTTTCCCCAAAAGCTTTGCTTGGTAATGGGGCAACACTGTGTATCTCTCTCTCGCAGAGCCCGGCTGCCAAATTCGAAACGTCCAGCGATTGCGCCCACACGAAAGCTGCCAGCACGGAATGCTGTAGCTGGTTTTCACTGTCCCTTGGAACTGCATTCGCTGCCACACAGACATTCGCTTTCCCCAAAAGCTTTGCTTGGTAAAGGGGCAACACTGTGTATGTGTCTCTCGCAGAGCCCGGCTAACAAATTTGAAACGTCCAGCGATTGCGCCCACACGAAAGCTGCCAGCACGGAATGCTGTAGCTGGTTTTCACTGTCCCTTGGAACTGCATTCGCTGCCACACAGACATTCGCTTTCCCCAAAAGCTTTGGTTCGTAAAGGGGCAACGCTGTGTATGTGTCTCTCGCAGAGCCCGGCTGCCAAATTCGAAACGTCCTGCGATTTCTCCCACACGAAAGCTGCCAGCACGGAATGCTGTAGCTGGTTTTCACTGTCCCTTGGAACTGCATTCGCTGCCACACAGACATTCGCTTTCCCCAAAAGCTTTGCTTGGTAGTGGGGCAACACTGTGTATCTCTCTCTCGCAGAGCCCGGCTGCCAAATTCGAAACGTCCTGCGATTTCTCCCACACGAAAGCTGCCAGCACGGAATGCTGTAGCTGGTTTTCACTGTCCCTTGGAACTGCATTCCCTGCCACACAGACATTCGCTTTCCCCAAAAGCTTTGGTTGGTAAAGGGGCAACACTGTGTATGTGTCTCTCGCAGAGCCCGGCTGCCAAATTCGAAACGTCCAGCGATTGCGCCCACACGAAAGCTGCCAGCACGGAATGCTGTAGCTGGTTTTCACTGTCCCTTGGAACTGCATTCGCTGCCGCACAGACATTCGCTTTCCCCAGAAGCTTTGCTTGCTAATGGGGCAACACCGTGTATCTCTCTCTCGCAGAGCCCGGCTGCCAAATTCGAAACGTCCAGCGATTGCGCCCACAAGAAAGCTGCCAGCACGGAATGCTGTAGCTGGTTTTCACTGTCCCTTGGAACTGCATTCGCTGCCACACAGACATTCGCTTTCCCCAAAAGCTTTGCTTGGTAATGGGGCAACACTGTGTATGTGTCTCTCGATGAGCCCGGCTGCCAAATTCGAAACGTCCAGCGATTTCTCCCACACGAAAGCTGCCAGCACGGAATGCTGTAGCTGGTTTTCACTGTCCCTTGGAACTGCATTCGCTGCCACACAGACATTCGCTTTCCCCAAAAGCTTTGGTTCGTAAAGGGGCAACACTGTGTATGTGTCTCTCGCAGAGCCCGGCTGCCAAATTCGAAACGTCCAGCAATTGCGCCCACACGAAAGCTGCCAGCACGGAATGCTGTAGCTGGTTTTCACTGTCCCTTGGAACTGCATTCGCTGCCACACAGACATTCGCTTTCCCCAAAAGCTTTGCTTGGTAATGGGGCAACACTGTGTATGTGTCTCTCGCAGAGCCCGGCTGCCAAATTCGAAACGTCCAGCGATTTCGCCCACACGAAAGCTGCCAGCACGGAATGCTGTAGCTGGTTTTCACTGTCCCTTGGAACTGCATTCCCTGCCACACAGACATTCGCTTTCCCCAGAAGCTTTGCTTGGTAATGGGGCAACACTGTGTATGTGTCTCTCGCAGAGCCCGGCTGCCAAATTCGAAACGTCCAGCGATTTCTCCCACACGAAAGCTGCCAGCACGGAATGCTGTAGCTGGTTTTCACTGTCCCTTGGAACTGCATTCGCTGCCACACAGACATTCGCTTTCCCCAAAAGCTTTGGTTCGTAAAGGGGCAACACTGTGTATGTGTCTCTCGCAGAGCCCGGCTGCCAAATTCGAAACGTCCAGCGATTTCTCCCACACGAAAGCTGCCAGCACGGAATGCTGTAGCTGGTTTTCACTGTCCCTTGGAACTGCATTCGCTGCCACACAGACATTCGCTTTCCCCAAAAGCTTTGGTTCGTAAAGGGGCAACGCTGTGTATGTGTCTCTCGCAGAGCCCGGCTGCCAAATTCGAAACGTCCAGCGATTGCGCCCACACGAAAGCTGCCAGCACGGAATGCTGTAGCTGGTTTTCACTGTCCCTTGGAACTGCATTCGCTGCCACACAGACATTCGCTTTCCCCAAAAGCTTTGGTTCGTAAAGGGGCAACGCTGTGTATGTGTCTCTCGCAGAGCCCGGCTGCCAAATTCGAAACGTCCAGCGATTGCGCCCACACGAAAGCTGCCAGCACGGAATGCTGTAGCTGGTTTTCACTGTCCCTTGGAACTGCATTCGCTGCCACACAGACATTCGCTTTCCCCAAAAGCTTTGGTTCGTAAAGGGGCAACACTGTGTATGTGTCTCTCGCAAAGCCCGGCTGCCAAATTCGAAACGTCCAGCGATTGCGCCCACACGAAAGCTGCCAGCACGGAATGCTGTAGCTGGTTTTCACTGTCCCTTGGAACTGCATTCGCTGCCACACAGACATTCGCTTTCCCCAAAAGCTTTGGTTCGTAAAGGGGCACACTGTGTATGTGTCTCTCGCAGAGCCCGGCTGCCAAATTCGAAACGTCCAGCGATTTCTCCCACACGAAAGCTGCCAGCACGGAATGCTGTAGCTGGTTTTCACTGTCCCTTGGAACTGCATTCGCTGCCACACAGACATTCGCTTTCCCCAAAAGCTTTGCTTTGTAGTGGGGCAACACTGTGTATCTCTCTCTCGCAGAGCCCGGCTGCCAAATTCGAAACATCCTGCGATTTCTCCCACACGAAAGCTGCCAGCACGGAATGCTGTAGCTGGTTTTCACTGTCCCTTGGAACTGCATTCGCTGCCACACAGACATTCGCTTTCCCCAAAAGCTTTGCTTGGTAAAGGGGCAACACTGTGTATGTGTCTCTCGCAGAGCCCGGCTGCCAAATTCGAAACGTCCAGCGATTGCGCCCACACGAAAGCTGCCAGCACGGAATGCTGTAGCTGGTTTTCACTGTCCCTTGGAACTGCATTCGCTGCCGCACAGACATTCGCTTTCCCCAGAAGCTTTGCTTGCTAATGGGGCAACACCGTGTATCTCTCTCTCGCAGAGCCCGGCTGCCAAATTCGAAACGTCCAGCGATTGCGCCCACAAGAAAGCTGCCCGCACGGAATGCTGTAGCTGGTTTTCACTGTCCCTTGGAACTGCATTCGCTGCCACACAGACATTCGCTTTCCCCAAAAGTTTAGGTTCGTAAAGGGGCAACACTCTGTATGTGTCTCTCGCAGAGCCCGGCTAACAAATTCGAAACGTCCAGCGATTGCGCCCACACGAAAGCTGCCAGCACGGAATGCTGTAGCTGGTTTTCACTGTCCCTTGGAACTGCATTCGCTGCCACACAGACATTCGCTTTCCCCAAAAGCTTTGCTTGGTAATGGGGCAACACTGTGTATGTGTCTCTCGCAGAGCCCGGCTGCCAAATTCGAAACGTCCAGCGATTTCTCCCACACGAAAGCTGCCAGGACGGAATGCTGTAGCTGGTTTTCACTGTCCCTTGGAACTGCATTCGCTGCCACACAGACATTCGCTTTCCCCAAAAGCTTTGGTTCGTAAAGGGGCAACACTGTGTATGTGTCTCTCGCAGAGCCCGGCTGCCAAATTCGAAACGTCCAGCGATTGCGCCCACACGAAAGCTGCCAGCACGGAATGCTGTAGCTGGTTTTCACTGTCCCTTGGAACTGCATTCGCTGCCACACAGACATTCGCTTTCCCCAAAAGCTTTGGTTCGTAAAGGGGCAACACTGTGTATGTGTCTCTCGCAGAGCCCGGCTGCCAAATTCGAAACGTCCAGCGATTGCGCCCACACGAAAGCTGCCAGCACGGAATGCTGTAGCTGGTTTTCACTGTCCCTTGGAACTGCATTCGCTGCCACACAGACATTCGCTTTCCCCAAAAGCTTTGCTTGGTAGTGGGGCAACACTGTGTATCTCTCTCTCGCAGAGCCCGGCTGCCAAATTCGAAACGTCCAGCGATTGCGCCCACACAAAAGCTGCCAGCACGGAATGCTGTAGCTGGTTTTCACTGTCCCTTGGAACTGCATTCGCTGCCACACAGACATTCGCTTTCCCCAAAAGCTTTGCTTGGTAATGGGGCAACACTGTGTATGTGTCTCTCGCAGAGCCCGGCTGCCAAATTCGAAACGTCCAGCGATTGCGCCCACACGAAAGCTGCCAGCACGGAATGCTGTAGCTGGTTTTCACTGTCCCTTGGAACTGCATTCGCTGCCACACAGACATTCGCTTTCCCCAAAAGCTTTGCTTGGTAAAGGGGCAACACTGTGTATGTGTCTCTCGCAGAGCCCGGCTAACAAATTCGAAACGTCCAGCGATTGCGCCCACACGAAAGCTGCCAGCACGGAATGCTGTAGCTGGTTTTCACTGTCCCTTGGAACTGCATTCGCTGCCACACAGACATTCTCTTTCCCCAAAAGCTTTGCTTGGTAATGGGGCAACACTGTGTATGTGTCTCTCGCAGAGCCCGGCTGCCAAATTCGAAACGTCCAGCGATTTCGCCCACACGAAAGCTGCCAGCACGGAATGCTGTAGCTGGTTTTCACTGTCCCTTGGAACTGCATTTGCTGCCACACAGACATTCGCTTTCCCCAGAAGCTTTGCTTGGTAATGGGGCAACACTGTGTATGTGTCTCTCGCAGAGCCCGGCTGCCAAATTCGAAACGTCCAGCGATTTCTCCCACACGAAAGCTGCCAGCACGGAATGCTGTAGCTGGTTTTCACTGTCCCTTGGAACTGCATTCGCTGCCACACAGACATTCGCTTTCCCCAAAAGCTTTGCTTGGTAATGGGGCAACACTGTGTATGTGTCTCTCGCAGAGCCCGGCTGCCAAATTCGAAACGTCCAGCGATTGCGCCCACACGAAAGCTGCCAGCACGGAATGCTGTAGCTGGTTTTCACTGTCCCTTGGAACTGCATTCGCTGCCACACAGACATTCGCTTTCCCCAAAAGCTTTGCTTGGTAAAGGGGCAACACTGTGTATGTGTCTCTCGCAGAGCCCGGCTGCCAAATTCGAAACGTCCAGCGATTTCTCCCACACGAAAGCTGCCAGCACGGAATGCTGTAGCTGGTTTTCACTGTCCCTTGGAACTGCATTCGCTGCCACACAGACATTCGCTTTCCCCAAAAGCTTTGGTTCGTAAAGGGGCAACACTGCGTATGTGTCTCTCGCAGAGCCCGGCTGCCAAATTCGAAACGTCCAGCGATTGCGCCCACACGAAAGCTGCCAGCACGGAATGCTGTAGCTGGTTTTCACTGTCCCTTGGAACTGCATTCGCTGCCACACAGACATTCGCTTTCCCCAAAAGCTTTGCTTGGTAATGGGGCAACACTGTGTATGTGTCTCTCGCAGAGCCCGGCTAACAAATTTGAAACGTCCAGCGATTGCGCCCACACGAAAGCTGCCAGCACGGAATGCTGTAGCTGGTTTTCACTGTCCCTTGGAACTGCATTCGCTGCCGCACAGACATTCGCTTTCCCCAGAAGCTTTGCTTGCTAATGGGGCAACACCGTGTATCTCTCTCTCGCAGAGCCCGGCTGCCAAATTCGAAACGTCCAGCGATTGCGCCCACAAGAAAGCTGCCAGCACGGAATGCTGTAGCTGGTTTTCACTGTCCCTTGGAACTGCATTCGCTGCCACACAGACATTCGCTTTCCCCAAAAGCTTTGCTTGGTAATGGGGCAACACTGTGTATGTGTCTCTCGATGAGCCCGGCTGCCAAATTCGAAACGTCCAGCGATTTCTCCCACACGAAAGCTGCCAGCACGGAATGCTGTAGCTGGTTTTCACTGTCCCTTGGAACTGCATTCGCTGCCACACAGACATTCGCTTTCCCCAAAAGCTTTGGTTCGTAAAGGGGCAACACTGTGTATGTGTCTCTCGCAGAGCCCGGCTGCCAAATTCGAAACGTCCAGCAATTGCGCCCACACGAAAGCTGCCAGCACGGAATGCTGTAGCTGGTTTTCACTGTCCCTTGGAACTGCATTCGCTGCCACACAGACATTCGCTTTCCCCAAAAGCTTTGCTTGGTAATGGGGCAACACTGTGTATGTGTCTCTCGCAGAGCCCAGCTGCCAAATTCGAAACGTCCAGCGATTTCGCCCACACGAAAGCTGCCAGCACGGAATGCTGTAGCTGGTTTTCACTGTCCCTTGGAACTGCATTCCCTGCCACACAGACATTCGCTTTCCCCAGAAGCTTTGCTTGGTAATGGGGCAACACTGTGTATGTGTCTCTCGCAGAGCCCGGCTGCCAAATTCGAAACGTCCAGCGATTTCTCCCACACGAAAGCTGCCAGCACGGAATGCTGTAGCTGGTTTTCACTGTCCCTTGGAACTGCATTCGCTGCCACACAGACATTCGCTTTCCCCAAAAGCTTTGGTTCGTAAAGGGGCAACGCTGTGTATGTGTCTCTCGCAGAGCCCGGCTGCCAAATTCGAAACGTCCAGCGATTGCGCCCACACGAAAGCTGCCAGCACGGAATGCTGTAGCTGGTTTTCACTGTCCCTTGGAACTGCATTCGCTGCCACACAGACATTCGCTTTCCCCAAAAGCTTTGGTTCGTAAAGGGGCAACGCTGTGTATGTGTCTCTCGCAGAGCCCGGCTGCCAAATTCGAAACGTCCAGCGATTGCGCCCACACGAAAGCTGCCAGCACGGAATGCTGTAGCTGGTTTTCACTGTCCCTTGGAACTGCATTCGCTGCCACACAGACATTCGCTTTCCCCAAAAGCTTTGGTTCGTAAAGGGGCAACACTGTGTATGTGTCTCTCGCAAAGCCCGGCTGCCAAATTCGAAACGTCCAGCGATTGCGCCCACACGAAAGCTGCCAGCACGGAATGCTGTAGCTGGTTTTCACTGTCCCTTGGAACTGCATTCGCTGCCACACAGACATTCGCTTTCCCCAAAAGCTTTGGTTCGTAAAGGGGCACACTGTGTATGTGTCTCTCGCAGAGCCCGGCTGCCAAATTCGAAACGTCCAGCGATTTCTCCCACACGAAAGCTGCCAGCACGGAATGCTGTAGCTGGTTTTCACTGTCCCTTGGAACTGCATTCGCTGCCACACAGACATTCGCTTTCCCCAAAAGCTTTGCTTTGTAGTGGGGCAACACTGTGTATCTCTCTCTCGCAGAGCCCGGCTGCCAAATTCGAAACGTCCTGCGATTTCTCCCACACGAAAGCTGCCAGCACGGAATGCTGTAGCTGGTTTTCACTGTCCCTTGGAACTGCATTCGCTGCCACACAGACATTCGCTTTCCCCAAAAGCTTTGCTTGGTAAAGGGGCAACACTGTGTATGTGTCTCTCGCAGAGCCCGGCTGCCAAATTCGAAACGTCCAGCGATTGCGCCCACACGAAAGCTGCCAGCCCGGAATGCTGTAGCTGGTTTTCACTGTCCCTTGGAACTGCATTCGCTGCCGCACAGACATTCGCTTTCCCCAGAAGCTTTGCTTGCTAATGGGGCAACACCGTGTATCTCTCTCTCGCAGAGCCCGGCTGCCAAATTCGAAACGTCCAGCGATTGCGCCCACAAGAAAGCTGCCAGCACGGAATGCTGTAGCTGGTTTTCACTGTCCCTTGGAACTGCATTCGCTGCCACACAGACATTCGCTTTCCCCAAAAGTTTAGGTTCGTAAAGGGGCAACACTGTGTATGTGTCTCTCGCAGAGCCCGGCTGCCAAATTCGAAACGTCCAGCGATTGCGCCCACACGAAAGCTGCCAGCACGGAATGCTGTAGCTGGTTTTCACTGTCCCTTGGAACTGCATTCGCTGCCACACAGACATTCGCTTTCCCCAAAAGCTTTGCTTGGTAATGGGGCAACACTGTGTATGTGTCTCTCGCAGAGCCCGGCTGCCAAATTCGAAACGTCCAGCGATTTCTCCCACACGAAAGCTGCCAGCACGGAATGCTGTAGCTGGTTTTCACTGTCCCTTGGAACTGCATTCGCTGCCACACAGACATTCGCTTTCCCCAAAAGCTTTGCTTGGTAAAGGGGCAACACTGTGTATGTGTCTCTCGCAGAGCCCGGCTGCCAAATTCGAAACGTCCAGCGATTTCTCCCACACGAAAGCAGCCAGCACGGAATGCTGTAGCTGGTTTTCACTGTCCCTTGGAACTGCATTCGCTGCCACACAGACATTCGCTTTCCCCAAAAGCTTTGCTTGGTAAAGGGGCAACACTGTGTATGTGTCTCTCGCAGAGCCCGGCTGCCAAATTCGAAACGTCCAGCGATTTCTCCCACACGAAAGCTGCCAGCACGGAATGCTGTAGCTGGTTTTCACTGTCCCTTGGAACTGCATTCGCTGCCACACAGACATTCGCTTTCCCCAAAAGCTTTGGTTCGTAAAGGGGCAACACTGCGTATGTGTCTCTCGCAGAGCCCGGCTGCCAAATTCGAAACGTCCAGCGATTGCGCCCACACGAAAGCTGCCAGCACGGAATGCTGTAGCTGGTTTTCACTGTCCCTTGGAACTGCATTCGCTGCCACACAGACATTCGCTTTCCCCAAAAGCTTTGCTTGGTAATGGGGCAACACTGTGTATGTGTCTCTCGCAGAGCCCGGCTAACAAATTTGAAACGTCCAGCGATTGCGCCCACACGAAAGCTGCCAGCACGGAATGCTGTAGCTGGTTTTCACTGTCCCTTGGAACTGCATTCGCTGCCGCACAGACATTCGCTTTCCCCAGAAGCTTTGCTTGCTAATGGGGCAACACCGTGTATCTCTCTCTCGCAGAGCCCGGCTGCCAAATTCGAAACGTCCAGCGATTGCGCCCACACGAAAGCTGCCAGCACGGAATGCTGTAGCTGGTTTTCACTGTCCCTTGGAACTGCATTCGCTGCCACACAGACATTCGCTTTCCCCAGAAGCTTTGCTTGCTAATGGGGCAACACCGTGTATCTCTCTCTCGCAGAGCCCGGCTGCCAAATTCGAAACGTCCAGCGATTGCGCCCACACGAAAGCTGCCAGCACGGAATGCTGTAGCTGGTTTTCACTGTCCCTTGGAACTGCATTCGCTGCCACACAGACATTCGCTTTCCCCAAAAGTTTAGGTTCGTAAAGGGGCAACACTCTGTATGTGTCTCTCGCAGAGCCCGGCTAACAAATTCGAAACGTCCAGCGATTGTGCCCACACGAAAGCTGCCAGCACGGAATGCTGTAGCTGGTTTTCACTGTCCCTTGGAACTGCATTCGCTGCCACACAGACATTCGCTTTCCCCAAAAGCTTTGCTTGGTAAAGGGGCAACACTGTGTATGTGTCTCTCGCAGAGCCCGGCTGCCAAATTCGAAACGTCCAGCGATTTCTCCCACACGAAAGCTGCCAGCACGGAATGCTGTAGCTGGTTTTCACTGTCCCTTGGAACTGCATTCGCTGCCACACAGACATTCGCTTTCCCCAAAAGCTTTGGTTCGTAAAGGGGCAACACTGTGTATGTGTCTCTCGCAGAGCCCGGCTGCCAAATTCGAAACGTCCAGCGATTGCGCCCACACGAAAGCTGCCAGCACGGAATGCTGTAGCTGGTTTTCACTGTCCCTTGGAACTGCATTCGCTGCCACACAGACATTCGCTTTCCCCAAAAGCTTTGGTTCGTAAAGGGGCAACACTGTGTATGTGTCTCTCGCAGAGCCCGGCTGCCAAATTCGAAACGTCCAGCGATTGCGCCCACACGAAAGCTGCCAGCACGGAATGCTGTAGCTGGTTTTCACTGTCCCTTGGAACTGCATTCGCTGCCACACAGACATTCGCTTTCCCCAAAAGCTTTGCTTGGTAGTGGGGCAACACTGTGTATCTCTCTCTCGCAGAGCCCGGCTGCCAAATTCGAAACGTCCAGCGATTGCGCCCACACAAAAGCTGCCAGCACGGAATGCTGTAGCTGGTTTTCACTGTCCCTTGGAACTGCATTCGCTGCCACACAGACATTCGCTTTCCCCAAAAGCTTTGGTTCGTAAAGGGGCAACACTGTGTATGTGTCTCTCGCAGAGCCCGGCTGCCAAATTCGAAACGTCCAGCGATTGCGCCCACACGAAAGCTGCCAGCACGGAATGCTGTAGCTGGTTTTCACTGTCCCTTGGAACTGCATTCGCTGCCACACAGACATTCGCTTTCCCCAAAAGCTTTGCTTGGTAATGGGGCAACGCTGTATATGTGTCTCTCTCAGAGCCCGGCTGCCAAATTCGAAACGTCCAGCGATTGCGCCCACACGAAAGCTGCCAGCACGGAATGCTGTAGCTGGTTTTCACTGTCCCTTGGAACTGCATTCGCTGCCACACAGACATTCGCTTTCCCCAAAAGCTTTGCTTGGTAATGGGGCAACGCTGTGTATGTGTCTCTCGCAGAGCCCGGCTGCCAAATTCGAAACGTCCAGCGATTGCGCCCACACGAAAGCTGCCAGCACGGAATGCTGTAGCTGGTTTTCACTGTCCCTTGGAACTGCATTCGCTGCCACACAGACATTCGCTTTCCCCAAAAGCTTTGGTTCGTAAAGGGGCAACACTGTGTATGTGTCTCTCGCAGAGCCCGGCTGCCAAATTCGAAACGTCCAGCGATTGCGCCCACACGAAAGCTGCCAGCACGGAATGCTGTAGCTGGTTTTCACTGTCCCTTGGAACTGCATTCGCTGCCACACAGACATTCGCTTTCCCCAAAAGCTTTGCTTGGTAGTGGGGCAACACTGTGTATCTCTCTCGCGCAGAGCCCGGCTGCCAAATTCGAAACGTCCAGCGATTGCGCCCACACGAAAGCTGCCAGCACGGAATGCTGTAGCTGGTTTTCACTGTCCCTTGGAACTGCATTCGCTGCCACACAGACATTCGCTTTCCCCAAAAGCTTTGCTTGGTAAAGGGGCAACACTGTGTATGTGTCTCTCGCAGAGCCCGGCTAACAAATTCGAAACGTCCAGCGATTGCGCCCACACGAAAGCTGCCAGCACGGAATGCTGTAGCTGGTTTTCACTGTCCCTTGGAACTGCATTCGCTGCCACACAGACATTCTCTTTCCCCAAAAGCTTTGCTTGGTAATGGGGCAACACTGTGTATGTGTCTCTCGCAGAGCCCGGCTGCCAAATTCGAAACGTCCAGCGATTTCGCCCACACGAAAGCTGCCAGCACGGAATGCTGTAGCTGGTTTTCACTGTCCCTTGGAACTGCATTCGCTGCCACACAGACATTCGCTTTCCCCAGAAGCTTTGCTTGGTAATGGGGCAACACTGTGTATGTGTCTCTCGCAGAGCCCGGCTGCCAAATTCGAAACGTCCAGCGATTTCTCCCACACGAAAGCTGCCAGCACGGAATGCTGTAGCTGGTTTTCACTGTCCCTTGGAACTGCATTCGCTGCCACACAGACATTCGCTTTCCCCAAAAGCTTTGGTTCGTAAAGGGGCAACACTGCGTATGTGTCTCTCGCAGAGCCCGGCTGCCAAATTCGAAACGTCCAGCGATTGCGCCCACACGAAAGCTGCCAGCACGGAATGCTGTAGCTGGTTTTCACTGTCCCTTGGAACTGCATTCGCTGCCACACAGACATTCGCTTTCCCCAAAAGCTTTGCTTGGTAATGGGGCAACACTGTGTATGTGTCTCTCGCAGAGCCCGGCTAACAAATTTGAAACGTCCAGCGATTGCGCCCACACGAAAGCTGCCAGCACGGAATGCTGTAGCTGGTTTTCACTGTCCCTTGGAACTGCATTCGCTGCCGCACAGACATTCGCTTTCCCCAGAAGCTTTGCTTGCTAATGGGGCAACACCGTGTATCTCTCTCTCGCAGAGCCCGGCTGCCAAATTCGAAACGTCCAGCGATTGCGCCCACACGAAAGCTGCCAGCACGTAATGCTGTAGCTGGTTTTCACTGTCCCTTGGAACTGCATTCGCTGCCACACAGACATTCGCTTTCCCCAGAAGCTTTGCTTGCTAATGGGGCAACACCGTGTATCTCTCTCTCGCAGAGCCCGGCTGCCAAATTCGAAACGTCCAGCGATTGCGCCCACACGAAAGCTGCCAGCACGGAATGCTGTAGCTGGTTTTCACTGTCCCTTGGAACTGCATTCGCTGCCACACAGACATTCGCTTTCCCCAAAAGTTTAGGTTCGTAAAGGGGCAACACTCTGTATGTGTCTCTCGCAGAGCCCGGCTAACAAATTCGAAACGTCCAGCGATTGCGCCCACACGAAAGCTGCCAGCACGGAATGCTGTAGCTGGTTTTCACTGTCCCTTGGAACTGCATTCGCTGCCACACAGACATTCGCTTTCCCCAAAAGCTTTGCTTGGTAATGGGGCAACACTGTGTATGTGTCTCTCGCAGAGCCCGGCTGCCAAATTCGAAACGTCCAGCGATTTCTCCCACACGAAAGCTGCCAGCACGGAATGCTGTAGCTGGTTTTCACTGTCCCTTGGAACTGCATTCGCTGCCACACAGACATTCGCTTTCCCCAAAAGCTTTGGTTCGTAAAGGGGCAACACTGTGTATGTGTCTCTCGCAGAGCCCGGCTGCCAAATTCGAAACGTCCAGCGATTGCGCCCACACGAAAGCTGCCAGCACGGAATGCTGTAGCTGGTTTTCACTGTCCCTTGGAACTGCATTCGCTGCCACACAGACATTCGCTTTCCCCAAAAGCTTTGGTTCGTAAAGGGGCAACACTGTGTATGTGTCTCTCGCAGAGCCCGGCTGCCAAATTCGAAACGTCCAGCGATTGCGCCCACACGAAAGCTGCCAGCACGGAATGCTGTAGCTGGTTTTCACTGTCCCTTGGAACTGCATTCGCTGCCACACAGACATTCGCTTTCCCCAAAAGCTTTGCTTGGTAGTGGGGCAACACTGTGTATCTCTCTCTCGCAGAGCCCGGCTGCCAAATTCGAAACGTCCAGCGATTGCGCCCACACAAAAGCTGCCAGCACGGAATGCTGTAGCTGGTTTTCACTGTCCCTTGGAACTGCATTCGCTGCCACACAGACATTCGCTTTCCCCAAAAGCTTTGCTTGGTAATGGGGCAACGCTGTATATGTGTCTCTCTCAGAGCCCGGCTGCCAAATTCGAAACGTCCAGCGATTGCGCCCACACGAAAGCTGCCAGCACGGAATGCTGTAGCTGGTTTTCACTGTCCCTTGGAACTGCATTCGCTGCCACACAGACATTCGCTTTCCCCAAAAGCTTTGCTTGGTAATGGGGCAACGCTGTGTATGTGTCTCTCGCAGAGCCCGGCTGCCAAATTCGAAACGTCCAGCGATTGCGCCCACACGAAAGCTGCCAGCACGGAATGCTGTAGCTGGTTTTCACTGTCCCTTGGAACTGCATTCGCTGCCACACAGACATTCGCTTTCCCCAAAAGCTTTGGTTCGTAAAGGGGCAACACTGTGTATGTGTCTCTCGCAGAGCCCGGCTGCCAAATTCGAAACGTCCAGCGATTGCGCCCACACGAAAGCTGCCAGCACGGAATGCTGTAGCTGGTTTTCACTGTCCCTTGGAACTGCATTCGCTGCCACACAGACATTCGCTTTCCCCAAAAGCTTTGCTTGGTAGTGGGGCAACACTGTGTATCTCTCTCGCGCAGAGCCCGGCTGCCAAATTCGAAACGTCCAGCGATTGCGCCCACACGAAAGCTGCCAGCACGGAATGCTGTAGCTGGTTTTCACTGTCCCTTGGAACTGCATTCGCTGCCACACAGACATTCGCTTTCCCCAAAAGCTTTGCTTGGTAAAGGGGCAACACTGTGTATGTGTCTCTCGCAGAGCCCGGCTAACAAATTCGAAACGTCCAGCGATTGCGCCCACACGAAAGCTGCCAGCACGGAATGCTGTAGCTGGTTTTCACTGTCCCTTGGAACTGCATTCGCTGCCACACAGACATTCTCTTTCCCCAAAAGCTTTGCTTGGTAATGGGGCAACACTGTGTATGTGTCTCTCGCAGAGCCCGGCTGCCAAATTCGAAACGTCCAGCGATTTCGCCCACACGAAAGCTGCCAGCACGGAATGCTGTAGCTGGTTTTCACTGTCCCTTGGAACTGCATTCGCTGCCACACAGACATTCGCTTTCCCCAGAAGCTTTGCTTGGTAATGGGGCAACACTGTGTATGTGTCTCTCGCAGAGCCCGGCTGCCAAATTCGAAACGTCCAGCGATTTCTCCCACACGAAAGCTGCCAGCACGGAATGCTGTAGCTGGTTTTCACTGTCCCTTGGAACTGCATTCGCTGCCACACAGACATTCGCTTTCCCCAAAAGCTTTGCTTGGTAATGGGGCAACACTGTGTATGTGTCTCTCGCAGAGCCCGGCTGCCAAATTCGAAACGTCCAGCGATTTCTCCCACACGAAAGCAGCCAGCACGGAATGCTGTAGCTGGTTTTCACTGTCCCTTGGAACTGCATTCGCTGCCACACAGACATTCCCTTTCCCCAAAAGCTTTGCTTGGTAGTGGGGCAACACTGTGTATCTCTCTCTCGCAGAGCCCGGCAGCCAAATTCGAAACGTCCAGCGATTGCGCCCACACGAAAGCTGCCAGCACGGAATGCTGTAGCTGGTTTTCACTGTCCCTTGGAACTGCATTCGCTGCCACACAGACATTCGCTTTCCCCAAAAGCTTTGCTTGGTAAAGGGGCAACACTGTGTATGTGTCTCTCGCAGAGCCCGGCTGCCAAATTGGAAACGTCCAGCGATTTCTCCCACACGAAAGCTGCCAGCACGGAATGCTGTAGCTGGTTTTCACTGTCCCTTGGAACTGCATTCGCTGCCACACAGACATTCGCTTTCCCCAAAAGCTTTGCTTGGTAATGGGGCAACGCTGTATATGTGTCTCTCTCAGAGCCCGGCTGCCAAATTCGAAACGTCCAGCGATTGCGCCCACACGAAAGCTGCCAGCACGGAATGCTGTAGCTGGTTTTCACTGTCCCTTGGAACTGCATTCGCTGCCACACAGACATTCGCTTTCCCCAAAAGCTTTGCTTGGTAATGGGGCAACGCTGTGTATGTGTCTCTCGCAGAGCCCGGCTGCCAAATTCGAAACGTCCAGCGATTGCGCCCACACGAAAGCTGCCAGCACGGAATGCTGTAGCTGGTTTTCACTGTCCCTTGGAACTGCATTCGCTGCCACACAGACATTCGCTTTCCCCAAAAGCTTTGGTTCGTAAAGGGGCAACACTGTGTATGTGTCTCTCGCAGAGCCCGGCTGCCAAATTCGAAACGTCCAGCGATTGCGCCCACACGAAAGCTGCCAGCACGGAATGCTGTAGCTGGTTTTCACTGTCCCTTGGAACTGCATTCGCTGCCACACAGACATTCGCTTTCCCCAAAAGCTTTGCTTGGTAGTGGGGCAACACTGTGTATCTCTCTCGCGCAGAGCCCGGCTGCCAAATTCGAAACGTCCAGCGATTGCGCCCACACGAAAGCTGCCAGCACGGAATGCTGTAGCTGGTTTTCACTGTCCCTTGGAACTGCATTCGCTGCCACACAGACATTCGCTTTCCCCAAAAGCTTTGCTTGGTAAAGGGGCAACACTGTGTATGTGTCTCTCGCAGAGCCCGGCTAACAAATTCGAAACGTCCAGCGATTGCGCCCACACGAAAGCTGCCAGCACGGAATGCTGTAGCTGGTTTTCACTGTCCCTTGGAACTGCATTCGCTGCCACACAGACATTCTCTTTCCCCAAAAGCTTTGCTTGGTAATGGGGCAACACTGTGTATGTGTCTCTCGCAGAGCCCGGCTGCCAAATTCGAAACGTCCAGCGATTTCGCCCACACGAAAGCTGCCAGCACGGAATGCTGTAGCTGGTTTTCACTGTCCCTTGGAACTGCATTCGCTGCCACACAGACATTCGCTTTCCCCAGAAGCTTTGCTTGGTAATGGGGCAACACTGTGTATGTGTCTCTCGCAGAGCCCGGCTGCCAAATTCGAAACGTCCAGCGATTTCTCCCACACGAAAGCTGCCAGCACGGAATGCTGTAGCTGGTTTTCACTGTCCCTTGGAACTGCATTCGCTGCCACACAGACATTCGCTTTCCCCAAAAGCTTTGCTTGGTAATGGGGCAACACTGTGTATGTGTCTCTCGCAGAGCCCGGCTGCCAAATTCGAAACGTCCAGCGATTTCTCCCACACGAAAGCAGCCAGCACGGAATGCTGTAGCTGGTTTTCACTGTCCCTTGGAACTGCATTCGCTGCCACACAGACATTCCCTTTCCCCAAAAGCTTTGCTTGGTAGTGGGGCAACACTGTGTATCTCTCTCTCGCAGAGCCCGGCAGCCAAATTCGAAACGTCCAGCGATTGCGCCCACACGAAAGCTTCCAGCACGGAATGCTGTAGCTGGTTTTCACTGTCCCTTGGAACTGCATTCGCTGCCACACAGACATTCGCTTTCCCCAAAAGCTTTGCTTGGTAAAGGGGCAACACTGTGTATGTGTCTCTCGCAGAGCCCGGCTGCCAAATTCGAAACGTCCAGCGATTTCTCCCACACGAAAGCTGCCAGCACGGAATGCTGTAGCTGGTTTTCACTGTCCCTTGGAACTGCATTCGCTGCCACACAGACATTCGCTTTCCCCAAAAGCTTTGGTTCGTAAAGGGGCAACACTGCGTATGTGTCTCTCGCAGAGCCCGGCTGCCAAATTCGAAACGTCCAGCGATTGCGCCCACACGAAAGCTGCCAGCACGGAATGCTGTAGCTGGTTTTCACTGTCCCTTGGAACTGCATTCGCTGCCACACAGACATTCGCTTTCCCCAAAAGCTTTGCTTGGTAATGGGGCAACACTGTGTATCTCTCTCTCGCAGAGCCCGGCTGCCAAATTCGAAACGTCCAGCGATTGCGCCCACACGAAAGCTGCCAGCACGGAATGCTGTAGCTGGTTTTCACTGTCCCTTGGAACTGCATTCGCTGCCACACAGACATTCGCTTTCCCCAAAAGCTTTGCTTGGTAAAGGGGCAACACTGTGTATGTGTCTCTCGCAGAGCCCGGCTAACAAATTTGAAACGTCCAGCGATTGCGCCCACACGAAAGCTGCCAGCACGGAATGCTCTAGCTGGTTTTCACTGTCCCTTGGAACTGCATTCGCTGCCACACAGACATTCGCTTTCCCCAAAAGCTTTGGTTCGTAAAGGGGCAACGCTGTGTATGTGTCTCTCGCAGAGCCCGGCTGCCAAATTCGAAACGTCCTGCGATTTCTCCCACACGAAAGCTGCCAGCACGGAATGCTGTAGCTGGTTTTCACTGTCCCTTGGAACTGCATTCGCTGCCACACAGACATTCGCTTTCCCCAAAAGCTTTGCTTGGTAGTGGGGCAACACTGTGTATCTCTCTCTCGCAGAGCCCGGCTGCCAAATTCGAAACGTCCTGCGATTTCTCCCACACGAAAGCTGCCAGCACGGAATGCTGTAGCTGGTTTTCACTGTCCCTTGGAACTGCATTCCCTGCCACACAGACATTCGCTTTCCCCAAAAGCTTTGGTTGGTAAAGGGGCAACACTGTGTATGTGTCTCTCGCAGAGCCCGGCTGCCAAATTCGAAACGTCCAGCGATTGCGCCCACACGAAAGCTGCCAGCACGGAATGCTGTAGCTGGTTTTCACTGTCCCTTGGAACTGCATTCGCTGCCGCACAGACATTCGCTTTCCCCAGAAGCTTTGCTTGCTAATGGGGCAACACCGTGTATCTCTCTCTCGCAGAGCCCGGCTGCCAAATTCGAAACGTCCAGCGATTGCGCCCACAAGAAAGCTGCCAGCACGGAATGCTGTAGCTGGTTTTCACTGTCCCTTGGAACTGCATTCGCTGCCACACAGACATTCGCTTTCCCCAAAAGCTTTGCTTGGTAATGGGGCAACACTGTGTATGTGTCTCTCGATGAGCCCGGCTGCCAAATTCGAAACGTCCAGCGATTTCTCCCACACGAAAGCTGCCAGCACGGAATGCTGTAGCTGGTTTTCACTGTCCCTTGGAACTGCATTCGCTGCCACACAGACATTCGCTTTCCCCAAAAGCTTTGGTTCGTAAAGGGGCAACACTGTGTATGTGTCTCTCGCAGAGCCCGGCTGCCAAATTCGAAACGTCCAGCAATTGCGCCCACACGAAAGCTGCCAGCACGGAATGCTGTAGCTGGTTTTCACTGTCCCTTGGAACTGCATTCGCTGCCACACAGACATTCGCTTTCCCCAAAAGCTTTGCTTGGTAATGGGGCAACACTGTGTATGTGTCTCTCGCAGAGCCCGGCTGCCAAATTCGAAACGTCCAGCGATTTCGCCCACACGAAAGCTGCCAGCACGGAATGCTGTAGCTGGTTTTCACTGTCCCTTGGAACTGCATTCCCTGCCACACAGACATTCGCTTTCCCCAGAAGCTTTGCTTGGTAATGGGGCAACACTGTGTATGTGTCTCTCGCAGAGCCCGGCTGCCAAATTCGAAACGTCCAGCGATTTCTCCCACACGAAAGCTGCCAGCACGGAATGCTGTAGCTGGTTTTCACTGTCCCTTGGAACTGCATTCGCTGCCACACAGACATTCGCTTTCCCCAAAAGCTTTGGTTCGTAAAGGGGCAACACTGTGTATGTGTCTCTCGCAGAGCCCGGCTGCCAAATTCGAAACGTCCAGCGATTTCTCCCACACGAAAGCTGCCAGCACGGAATGCTGTAGCTGGTTTTCACTGTCCCTTGGAACTGCATTCGCTGCCACACAGACATTCGCTTTCCCCAAAAGCTTTGCTTGGTAGTGGGGCAACACTGTGTATCTCTCTCTCGCAGAGCCCGGCTGCCAAATTCGAAACGTCCAGCGATTGCGCCCACACGAAAGCTGCCAGTACGGAATGCTGTAGCTGGTTTTCACTGTCCCTTGGAACTGCATTCGCTGCCACACAGACATTCGCTTTCCCCAAAAGCTTTGCTTGGTAGTGGGGCAACACTGCGTATGTGTCTCTCTCAGAGCCCGGCTGCCAAATTCGAAACGTCCAGCGATTGCGCCCACACGAAAGCTGCCAGCACGGAATGCTGTAGCTGGTTTTCACTGTCCCTTGGAACTGCATTCGCTGCCACACAGACATTCGCTTTCCCCAAAAGCTTTGGTTCGTAAAGGGGCACACTGTGTATGTGTATCTCGCAGAGCCCGGCTGCCAAATTCGAAATGTCCAGCGATTGCGCCCACACGAAAGCTGCCAGCACGGAATGCTGTAGCTGGTTTTCACTGTCCCTTGGAACTGCATTCGCTGCCACACAGACATTCGCTTTCCCCAAAAGCTTTGCTTGGTAGTGGGGCAACACTGTGTATCTCTGTCTCGCAGAGCCCGGCTGCCAAATTCGAAACGTCCAGCGATTGCGCCCACACGAAAGCTGCCAGCACGGAATGCTGTAGCTGGTTTTCACTGTCCCTTGGAACTGCATTCGCTGCCGCACAGACATTCGCTTTCCCCAGAAGCTTTGCTTGGTAATGGGGCAACACCGTGTATCTCTCTCTCGCAGAGCCCGGCTGCCAAATTCGAAACGTCCAGCGATTGCGCCCACAAGAAAGCTGCCAGCACGGAATGCTGTAGCTGGTTTTCACTGTCCCTTGGAACTGCATTCGCTGCCACACAGACATTCGCTTTCCCCAAAAGTTTAGGTTCGTAAAGGGGCAACACTGTGTATGTGTCTCTCGCAGAGCCCGGCTGCCAAATTCGAAACGTCCAGCGATTTCTCCCACACGAAAGCTGCCAGCACGGAATGCTGTAGCTGGTTTTCACTGTCCCTTGGAACTGCATTCGCTGCCACACAGACATTCGCTTTCCCCAAAAGCTTTGCTTGGTAATGGGGCAACACTGTGTATGTGTCTCTCGCAGAGCCCGGCTGCCAAATTCGAAACGTCCAGCGATTGCGCCCACACGAAAGCTGCCAGCACGGAATGCTGTAGCTGGTTTTCACTGTCCCTTGGAACTGCATTCGCTGCCACACAGACATTCCCTTTCCCCAAAAGCTTTGCTTGGTAGTGGGGCAACACTGTGTATCTCTCTCTCGCAGAGCCCGGCTGCCAAATTCGAAACGTCCAGCGATTGCGCCCACACGAAAGCTGCCAGCACTGAAAGCTCTAGCTGGTTTTCACTGTCCCTTGGAATTGCATCCGCTGCCACACAGACATTCGCGCTCTGCTAAAGCATTGCTTCGTAATGGGGCAACACTCTGTATCTCTCTCTGGCAGAGCCCGGCTGCCAAATTGGAAACGTCCAGAGATTGCGCCCACAGGAAAGCTGCCAGCACTGAAAGCTCTAGCTGGTTTTCACTGTCCCTTGGAACTGCATTCGCTGCCACACAGACATTCGCGCTCTGCTAAAGCATTGCTTCGTAATGGGGCAACACTCTGTATCTCTCTCTGGCAGAGCCCGGCTGCCAAATTGGAAACGTCCAGAGATTGCGCCCACAGGAAAGCTGCCAGCACTGAAAGCTCTAGCTGGTTTTCACTGTCCCTTGGAACTGCATTCGCTGCCACACAGACATTCGCGCTCTGCTAAAGCATTGCTTCGTAATGGGGCAACACTCTGTATCTCTCTCTGGCAGAGCCCGGCTGCCAAATTGGAAACGTCCAGAGATTGCGCCCACAGGAAAGCTGCCAGCACTGAAAGCTCTAGCTGGTTTTCACTGTCCCTTGGAACTGCATTCGCTGCCACACAGACATTCGCGCTCTGCTAAAGCATTGCTTCGTAATGGGGCAACACTCTGTATCTCTCTCTGGCAGAGCCCGGCTGCCAAATTGGAAACGTCCAGAGATTGCGCCCACAGGAAAGCTGCCAGCACTGAAAGCTCTAGCTGGTTTTCACTGTCCCTTGGAACTGCATTCGCTGCCACACAGACATTCGCGCTCTGCTAAAGCTTTGCTTCGTAATGGGGCAACACTCTGTATCTCTCTCTGGCAGAGCCCGGCTGCCAAATTGGAAACGTCCAGACATTGCGCCCACAGGAAAGCTGCCAGCACTGAAAGCTCTAGCTGGTTTTCACTGTCCCTTGGAACTGCATTCGCTGCCACACAGACATTCGCGCTCTGCTAAAGCATTGCTTCGTAATGGGGCAACACTCTGTATCTCTCTCTGGCAGAGCCCGGCTGCCAAATTGGAAACGTCCAGAGATTGCGCCCACAGGAAAGCTGCCAGCACTGAAAGCTCTAGCTGGTTTTCACTGTCCCTTGGAACTGCATTCGCTGCCACACAGACATTCGCGCTCTGCTAAAGCTTTGCTTCGTAATGGGGCAACACTCTGTATCTCTCTCTGGCAGAGCCCGGCTGCCAAATTGGAAACGTCCAGAGATTGCGCCCACAGGAAAGCTGCCAGCACTGAAAGCTCTAGCTGGTTTTCACTGTCCCTTGGAACTGCATTCGCTGCCACACAGACATTCGCGCTCTGCTAAAGCATTGCTTCGTAATGGGGCAACACTCTGTATCTCTCTCTGGCAGAGCCCGGCTGCCAAATTGGAAACGTCCAGACATTGCGCCCACAGGAAAGCTGCCAGCACTGAAAGCTCTAGCTGGTTTTCACTGTCCCTTGGAATTGCATCCGCTGCCACACAGACATTCGCGCTCTGCTAAAGCATTGCTTCGTAATGGGGCAACACTCTGTATCTCTCTCTGGCAGAGCCCGGCTGCCAAATTGGAAACGTCCAGACATTGCGCCCACAGGAAAGCTGCCAGCACTGAAAGCTCTAGCTGGTTTTCACTGTCCCTTGGAACTGCATTCGCTGCCACACAGACATTCGCGCTCTGCTAAAGCATTGCTTCGTAATGGGGCAACACTCTGTATCTCTCTCTGGCAGAGCCCGGCTGCCAAATTGGAAACGTCCAGACATTGCGCCCACAGGAAAGCTGCCAGCACTGAAAGCTCTAGCTGGTTTTCACTGTCCCTTGGGATTGCATCCGCTGCCACACAGACATTCGCGCTCTGCTAAAGCATTGCTTCGTAATGGGGCAACACTCTGTATCTCTCTCTGGCAGAGCCCGGCTGCCAAATTGGAAACGTCCAGAGATTGCGCCCACAGGAAAGCTGCCAGCACTGAAAGCTCTAGCTGGTTTTCACTGTCCCTTGGAACTGCATTCGCTGCCACACAGACATTCGCGCTCTGCTAAAGCATTGCTTCGTAATGGGGCAACACTCTGTATCTCTCTCTGGCAGAGCCCGGCTGCCAAATTGGAAACGTCCAGAGATTGCGCCCACAGGAAAGCTGCCAGCACTGAAAGCTCTAGCTGGTTTTCACTGTCCCTTGGAACTGCATTCGCTGCCACACAGACATTCGCGCTCTGCTAAAGCATTGCTTCGTAATGGGGCAACACTCTGTATCTCTCTCTGGCAGAGCCCAGCTGCCAAATTGGAAACGTCCAGAGATTGCGCCCACAGGAAAGCTGCCAGCACTGAAAGCTCTAGCTGGTTTTCACTGTCCCTTGGAACTGCATTCGCTGCCACACAGACATTCGCGCTCTGCTAAAGCTTAACTTGGTAATTGGGCAACACTCTGTATCTCTCTCTGGCAGAGCCCGGCTGCCAAATTGGAAACGTCCAGAGATTGCGCCCACAGGAAAGCTGCCAGCACTGAAAGCTCTAGCTGGTTTTCACTGTCCCTTGGAACTGCATTCGCTGCCACACAGACATTCGCGCTCTGCTAAAGCTTTGCTTCGTAATGGGGCAACACTCTGTATCTCTCTCTGGCAGAGCCCGGCTGCCAAATTGGAAACGTCCAGAGATTGCGCCCACAGGAAAGCTGCCAGCACTGAAAGCTCTAGCTGGTTTTCACTGTCCCTTGGAACTGCATTCGCTGCCACACAGACATTCGCGCTCTGCTAAAGCTTAACTTGGTAATTGGGCAACACTCTGTATCTCTCTCTGGCAGAGCCCGGCTGCCAAATTGGAAACGTCCAGAGATTGCGCCCACAGGAAAGCTGCCAGCACTGAAAGCTCTAGCTGGTTTTCACTGTCCCTTGGAACTGCATTCGCTGCCACACAGACATTCGCGCTCTGCTAAAGCTTTGCTTCGTAATGGGGCAACACTCTGTATCTCTCTCTGGCAGAGCCCGGCTGCCAAATTGGAAACGTCCAGAGATTGCGCCCACAGGAAAGCTGCCAGCACTGAAAGCTCTAGCTGGTTTTCACTGTCCCTTGGAACTGCATTCGCTGCCACACAGACATTCGCGCTCTGCTAAAGCATTGCTTCGTAATGGGGCAACACTCTGTATCTCTCTCTGGCAGAGCCCAGCTGCCAAATTGGAAACGTCCAGAGATTGCGCCCACAGGAAAGCTGCCAGCACTGAAAGCTCTAGCTGGTTTTCACTGTCCCTTGGAACTGCATTCGCTGCCACACAGACATTCGCGCTCTGCTAAAGCTTAACTTGGTAATTGGGCAACACTCTGTATCTCTCTCTGGCAGAGCCCGGCTGCCAAATTGGAAACGTCCAGAGATTGCGCCCACAGGAAAGCTGCCAGCACTGAAAGCTCTAGCTGGTTTTCACTGTCCCTTGGAACTGCATTCGCTGCCACACAGACATTCGCGCTCTGCTAAAGCTTTGCTTCGTAATGGGGCAACACTCTGTATCTCGCTCTGGCAGAGCCCGGCTGCCAAATTGGAAACGTCCAGAGATTGCGCCCACAGGAAAGCTGCCAGCACTGAAAGCTCTAGCTGGTTTTCACTGTCCCTTGGAACTGCATTCGCTGCCACACAGACATTCACACTCTGCTAAAGCATTGCTTCGTAATGGGGCAACACTCTGTATCTCTCTCTGGCAGAGCCCGGCTGCCAAATTGGAAACGTCCAGAGATTGCGCCCACAGGAAAGCTGCCAGCACTGAAAGCTCTAGCTGGTTTTCACTGTCCCTTGGAACTGCATTCGCTGCCACACAGACATTCGCGCTCTGCTAAAGCATTGCTTCCTAATGGGGCAACACTCTGTATCTCTCTCTGGCAGAGCCCGGCTGCCAAATTGGAAACGTCCAGAGATTGCACCCACAGGAAAGCTGCCAGCACTGAAAGCTCTAGCTGGTTTTCACTGTCCCTTGGAACTGCATTCGCTGCCACACAGACATTCGCGCTCTGCTAAAGCATTGCTTCGTAATGGGGCAACACTCTGTATCTCTCTCTGGCAGAGCCCGGCTGCCAAATTGGAAACGTCCAGACATTGCGCCCACAGGAAAGCTGCCAGCACTGAAAGCTCTAGCTGGTTTTCACTGTCCCTTGGAACTGCATTTGCTGCCACACAGACATTCGCGCTCTGCTAAAGCTTTGCTTCGTAATGGGGCAACACTCTGTATCTCTCTCTGGCAGAGCCCGGCTGCCAAATTGGAAACGTCCAGAGATTGCGCCCACAGGAAAGCTGCCAGCACTGAAAGCTCTAGCTGGTTTTCACTGTCCCTTGGAACTGCATTCGCTGCCACACAGACATTCGCGCTCTGCTAAAGCATTGCTTCGTAATGGGGCAACACTCTGTATCTCTCTCTGGCAGAGCCCGGCTGCCAAATTGGAAACGTCCAGAGATTGCGCCCACAGGAAAGCTGCCAGCACTGAAAGCTCTAGCTGGTTTTCACTGTCCCTTGGAACTGCATTCGCTGCCACACAGACATTTGCGCTCTGCTAAAGCATTGCTTCGTAATGGGGCAACACTGTATCTCTCTCTGGCAGAGCCCGGCTGCCAAATTGGAAACGTCCAGAGATTGCGCCCACAGGAAAGCTGCCAGCACTGAAAGCTCTAGCTGGTTTTCACTGTCCCTTGGAACTGCATTCGCTGCCACACAGACATTCGCGCTCTGCTAAAGCATTGCTTCGTAATGGGGCAACACTCTGTATCTCTCTCTGGCAGAGCCCGGCTGCCAAATTGGAAACGTCCAGAGATTGCGCCCACAGGAAAGCTGCCAGCACTGAAAGCTCTAGCTGGTTTTCACTGTCCCTTGGAACTGCATTCGCTGCCACACAGACATTCGCGCTCTGCTAAAGCATTGCTTCGTAATGGGGCAACACTCTGTATCTCTCTCTGGCAGAGCCCGGCTGCCAAATTGGAAACGTCCAGAGATTGCGCCCACAGGAAAGCTGCCAGCACTGAAAGCTCTAGCTGGTTTTCACTGTCCCTTGGAACTGCATTCGCTGCCACACAGACATTCGCGCTCTGCTAAAGCATTGCTTCGTAATGGGGCAACACTCTGTATCTCTCTCTGGCAGAGCCCGGCTGCCAAATTGGAAACGTCCAGAGATTGCGCCCACAGGAAAGCTGCCAGCACTGAAAGCTCTAGCTGGTTTTCACTGTCCCTTGGAACTGCATTCGCTGCCACACAGACATTCGCGCTCTGCTAAAGCTTTGCTTCGTAATGGGGCAACACTCTGTATCTCTCTCTGGCAGAGCCCGGCTGCCAAATTGGAAACGTCCAGACATTGCGCCCACAGGAAAGCTGCCAGCACTGAAAGCTCTAGCTGGTTTTCACTGTCCCTTGGAACTGCATTCGCTGCCACACAGACATTCGCGCTCTGCTAAAGCATTGCTTCGTAATGGGGCAACACTCTGTATCTCTCTCTGGCAGAGCCCGGCTGCCAAATTGGAAACGTCCAGAGATTGCGCCCACAGGAAAGCTGCCAGCACTGAAAGCTCTAGCTGGTTTTCACTGTCCCTTGGAACTGCATTCGCTGCCACACAGACATTCGCGCTCTGCTAAAGCATTGCTTCCTAATGGGGCAACACTCTGTATCTCTCTCTGGCAGAGCCCGGCTGCCAAATTGGAAACGTCCAGACATTGCGCCCACAGGAAAGCTGCCAGCACTGAAAGCTCTAGCTGGTTTTCACTGTCCCTTGGAATTGCATCCGCTGCCACACAGACATTCGCGCTCTGCTAAAGCATTGCTTCGTAATGGGGCAACACTCTGTATCTCTCTCTGGCAGAGCCCGGCTGCCAAATTGGAAACGTCCAGAGATTGCGCCCACAGGAAAGCTGCCAGCACTGAAAGCTCTAGCTGGTTTTCACTGTCCCTTGGAACTGCATTCGCTGCCACACAGACATTCGCGCTCTGCTAAAGCATTGCTTCCTAATGGGGCAACACTCTGTATCTCTCTCTGGCAGAGCCCGGCTGCCAAATTGGAAACGTCCAGACATTGAGCCCACAGGAAAGCTGCGAGCACTGAAAGCTCTAGCTGGTTTTCACTGTCCCTTGGAACTGCATTCGCTGCCACACAGACATTCGCGCTCTGCTAAAGCATTGCTTCCTAATGGGGCAACACTCTGTATCTCTCTCTGGCAGAGCCCGGCTGCCAAATTGGAAACGTCCAGAGATTGCGCCCACAGGAAAGATGCCAGCACTGAAAGCTCTAGCTGGTTTTCACTGTCCCTTGGAACTGCATTCGCTGCCACACAGACATTCGCGCTCTGCTAAAGCTTTGCTTCGTAATGGGGCAACACTCTGTATCTCTCTCTGGCAGAGCCCGGCTGCCAAATTGGAAACGTCCAGAGATTGCGCCCACAGGAAAGCTGCCAGCACTGAAAGCTCTAGCTGGTTTTCACTGTCCCTTGGAACTGCATTCGCTGCCACACAGACATTCACACTCTGCTAAAGCATTGCTTCGTAATGGGGCAACACTCTGTATCTCTCTCTGGCAGAGCCCGGCTGCCAAATTGGAAACGTCCAGAGATTGCGCCCACAGGAAAGCTGCCAGCACTGAAAGCTCTAGCTGGTTTTCACTGTCCCTTGGAACTGCATTCGCTGCCACACAGACATTCGCGCTCTGCTAAAGCATTGCTTCCTAATGGGGCAACACTCTGTATCTCTCTCTGGCAGAGCCCGGCTGCCAAATTGGAAACGTCCAGAGATTGCACCCACAGGAAAGCTGCCAGCACTGAAAGCTCTAGCTGGTTTTCACTGTCCCTTGGAACTGCATTCGCTGCCACACAGACATTCGCGCTCTGCTAAAGCATTGCTTCGTAATGGGGCAACACTCTGTATCTCTCTCTGGCAGAGCCCGGCTGCCAAATTGGAAACGTCCAGACATTGCGCCCACAGGAAAGCTGCCAGCACTGAAAGCTCTAGCTGGTTTTCACTGTCCCTTGGAACTGCATTTGCTGCCACACAGACATTCGCGCTCTGCTAAAGCTTTGCTTCGTAATGGGGCAACACTCTGTATCTCTCTCTGGCAGAGCCCGGCTGCCAAATTGGAAACGTCCAGAGATTGCGCCCACAGGAAAGCTGCCAGCACTGAAAGCTCTAGCTGGTTTTCACTGTCCCTTGGAACTGCATTCGCTGCCACACAGACATTCGCGCTCTGCTAAAGCATTGCTTCGTAATGGGGCAACACTCTGTATCTCTCTCTGGCAGAGCCCGGCTGCCAAATTGGAAACGTCCAGAGATTGCGCCCACAGGAAAGCTGCCAGCACTGAAAGCTCTAGCTGGTTTTCACTGTCCCTTGGAACTGCATTCGCTGCCACACAGACATTTGCGCTCTGCTAAAGCATTGCTTCGTAATGGGGCAACACTGTATCTCTCTCTGGCAGAGCCCGGCTGCCAAATTGGAAACGTCCAGAGATTGCGCCCACAGGAAAGCTGCCAGCACTGAAAGCTCTAGCTGGTTTTCACTGTCCCTTGGAACTGCATTCGCTGCCACACAGACATTCGCGCTCTGCTAAAGCATTGCTTCGTAATGGGGCAACACTCTGTATCTCTCTCTGGCAGAGCCCGGCTGCCAAATTGGAAACGTCCAGAGATTGCGCCCACAGGAAAGCTGCCAGCACTGAAAGCTCTAGCTGGTTTTCACTGTCCCTTGGAACTGCATTCGCTGCCACACAGACATTCGCGCTCTGCTAAAGCATTGCTTCGTAATGGGGCAACACTCTGTATCTCTCTCTGGCAGAGCCCGGCTGCCAAATTGGAAACGTCCAGAGATTGCGCCCACAGGAAAGCTGCCAGCACTGAAAGCTCTAGCTGGTTTTCACTGTCCCTTGGAACTGCATTCGCTGCCACACAGACATTCGCGCTCTGCTAAAGCATTGCTTCGTAATGGGGCAACACTCTGTATCTCTCTCTGGCAGAGCCCGGCTGCCAAATTGGAAACGTCCAGAGATTGCGCCCACAGGAAAGCTGCCAGCACTGAAAGCTCTAGCTGGTTTTCACTGTCCCTTGGAACTGCATTCGCTGCCACACAGACATTCGCGCTCTGCTAAAGCTTTGCTTCGTAATGGGGCAACACTCTGTATCTCTCTCTGGCAGAGCCCGGCTGCCAAATTGGAAACGTCCAGACATTGCGCCCACAGGAAAGCTGCCAGCACTGAAAGCTCTAGCTGGTTTTCACTGTCCCTTGGAACTGCATTCGCTGCCACACAGACATTCGCGCTCTGCTAAAGCATTGCTTCGTAATGGGGCAACACTCTGTATCTCTCTCTGGCAGAGCCCGGCTGCCAAATTGGAAACGTCCAGAGATTGCGCCCACAGGAAAGCTGCCAGCACTGAAAGCTCTAGCTGGTTTTCACTGTCCCTTGGAACTGCATTCGCTGCCACACAGACATTCGCGCTCTGCTAAAGCATTGCTTCCTAATGGGGCAACACTCTGTATCTCTCTCTGGCAGAGCCCGGCTGCCAAATTGGAAACGTCCAGACATTGCGCCCACAGGAAAGCTGCCAGCACTGAAAGCTCTAGCTGGTTTTCACTGTCCCTTGGAATTGCATCCGCTGCCACACAGACATTCGCGCTCTGCTAAAGCATTGCTTCGTAATGGGGCAACACTCTGTATCTCTCTCTGGCAGAGCCCGGCTGCCAAATTGGAAACGTCCAGAGATTGCGCCCACAGGAAAGCTGCCAGCACTGAAAGCTCTAGCTGGTTTTCACTGTCCCTTGGAACTGCATTCGCTGCCACACAGACATTCGCGCTCTGCTAAAGCATTGCTTCCTAATGGGGCAACACTCTGTATCTCTCTCTGGCAGAGCCCGGCTGCCAAATTGGAAACGTCCAGACATTGAGCCCACAGGAAAGCTGCGAGCACTGAAAGCTCTAGCTGGTTTTCACTGTCCCTTGGAACTGCATTCGCTGCCACACAGACATTCGCGCTCTGCTAAAGCATTGCTTCCTAATGGGGCAACACTCTGTATCTCTCTCTGGCAGAGCCCGGCTGCCAAATTGGAAACGTCCAGAGATTGCGCCCACAGGAAAGCTGCCAGCACTGAAAGCTCTAGCTGGTTTTCACTGTCCCTTGGAACTGCATTTGCTGCCACACAGACATTCGCGCTCTGCTAAAGCTTTGCTTCGTAATGGGGCAACACTCTGTATCTCTCTCTGGCAGAGCCCGGCTGCCAAATTGGAAACGTCCAGAGATTGCGCCCACAGGAAAGCTGCCAGCACTGAAAGCTCTAGCTGGTTTTCACTGTCCCTTGGAACTGCATTCGCTGCCACACAGACATTCGCGCTCTGCTAAAGCATTGCTTCGTAATGGGGCAACACTCTGTATCTCTCTCTGGCAGAGCCCGGCTGCCAAATTGGAAACGTCCAGAGATTGCGCCCACAGGAAAGCTGCCAGCACTGAAAGCTCTAGCTGGTTTTCACTGTCCCTTGGAACTGCATTCGCTGCCACACAGACATTTGCGCTCTGCTAAAGCATTGCTTCGTAATGGGGCAACACTGTATCTCTCTCTGGCAGAGCCCGGCTGCCAAATTGGAAACGTCCAGAGATTGCGCCCACAGGAAAGCTGCCAGCACTGAAAGCTCTAGCTGGTTTTCACTGTCCCTTGGAACTGCATTCGCTGCCACACAGACATTCGCGCTCTGCTAAAGCATTGCTTCGTAATGGGGCAACACTCTGTATCTCTCTCTGGCAGAGCCCGGCTGCCAAATTGGAAACGTCCAGAGATTGCGCCCACAGGAAAGCTGCCAGCACTGAAAGCTCTAGCTGGTTTTCACTGTCCCTTGGAACTGCATTCGCTGCCACACAGACATTCGCGCTCTGCTAAAGCATTGCTTCGTAATGGGGCAACACTCTGTATCTCTCTCTGGCAGAGCCCGGCTGCCAAATTGGAAACGTCCAGAGATTGCGCCCACAGGAAAGCTGCCAGCACTGAAAGCTCTAGCTGGTTTTCACTGTCCCTTGGAACTGCATTCGCTGCCACACAGACATTCGCGCTCTGCTAAAGCATTGCTTCGTAATGGGGCAACACTCTGTATCTCTCTCTGGCAGAGCCCGGCTGCCAAATTGGAAACGTCCAGAGATTGCGCCCACAGGAAAGCTGCCAGCACTGAAAGCTCTAGCTGGTTTTCACTGTCCCTTGGAACTGCATTCGCTGCCACACAGACATTCGCGCTCTGCTAAAGCTTTGCTTCGTAATGGGGCAACACTCTGTATCTCTCTCTGGCAGAGCCCGGCTGCCAAATTGGAAACGTCCAGACATTGCGCCCACAGGAAAGCTGCCAGCACTGAAAGCTCTAGCTGGTTTTCACTGTCCCTTGGAACTGCATTCGCTGCCACACAGACATTCGCGCTCTGCTAAAGCATTGCTTCGTAATGGGGCAACACTCTGTATCTCTCTCTGGCAGAGCCCGGCTGCCAAATTGGAAACGTCCAGAGATTGCGCCCACAGGAAAGCTGCCAGCACTGAAAGCTCTAGCTGGTTTTCACTGTCCCTTGGAACTGCATTCGCTGCCACACAGACATTCGCGCTCTGCTAAAGCATTGCTTCCTAATGGGGCAACACTCTGTATCTCTCTCTGGCAGAGCCCGGCTGCCAAATTGGAAACGTCCAGACATTGCGCCCACAGGAAAGCTGCCAGCACTGAAAGCTCTAGCTGGTTTTCACTGTCCCTTGGAATTGCATCCGCTGCCACACAGACATTCGCGCTCTGCTAAAGCATTGCTTCGTAATGGGGCAACACTCTGTATCTCTCTCTGGCAGAGCCCGGCTGCCAAATTGGAAACGTCCAGAGATTGCGCCCACAGGAAAGCTGCCAGCACTGAAAGCTCTAGCTGGTTTTCACTGTCCCTTGGAACTGCATTCGCTGCCACACAGACATTCGCGCTCTGCTAAAGCATTGCTTCCTAATGGGGCAACACTCTGTATCTCTCTCTGGCAGAGCCCGGCTGCCAAATTGGAAACGTCCAGACATTGAGCCCACAGGAAAGCTGCGAGCACTGAAAGCTCTAGCTGGTTTTCACTGTCCCTTGGAACTGCATTCGCTGCCACACAGACATTCGCGCTCTGCTAAAGCATTGCTTCCTAATGGGGCAACACTCTGTATCTCTCTCTGGCAGAGCCCGGCTGCCAAATTGGAAACGTCCAGAGATTGCGCCCACAGGAAAGATGCCAGCACTGAAAGCTCTAGCTGGTTTTCACTGTCCCTTGGAACTGCATTCGCTGCCACACAGACATTCGCGCTCTGCTAAAGCTTTGCTTCGTAATGGGGCAACACTCTGTATCTCTCTCTGGCAGAGCCCGGCTGCCAAATTGGAAACGTCCAGAGATTGCGCCCACAGGAAAGCTGCCAGCACTGAAAGCTCTAGCTGGTTTTCACTGTCCCTTGGAACTGCATTCGCTGCCACACAGACATTCACACTCTGCTAAAGCATTGCTTCGTAATGGGGCAACACTCTGTATCTCTCTCTGGCAGAGCCCGGCTGCCAAATTGGAAACGTCCAGAGATTGCGCCCACAGGAAAGCTGCCAGCACTGAAAGCTCTAGCTGGTTTTCACTGTCCCTTGGAACTGCATTCGCTGCCACACAGACATTCGCGCTCTGCTAAAGCATTGCTTCCTAATGGGGCAACACTCTGTATCTCTCTCTGGCAGAGCCCGGCTGCCAAATTGGAAACGTCCAGAGATTGCACCCACAGGAAAGCTGCCAGCACTGAAAGCTCTAGCTGGTTTTCACTGTCCCTTGGAACTGCATTCGCTGCCACACAGACATTCGCGCTCTGCTAAAGCATTGCTTCGTAATGGGGCAACACTCTGTATCTCTCTCTGGCAGAGCCCGGCTGCCAAATTGGAAACGTCCAGACATTGCGCCCACAGGAAAGCTGCCAGCACTGAAAGCTCTAGCTGGTTTTCACTGTCCCTTGGAACTGCATTTGCTGCCACACAGACATTCGCGCTCTGCTAAAGCTTTGCTTCGTAATGGGGCAACACTCTGTATCTCTCTCTGGCAGAGCCCGGCTGCCAAATTGGAAACGTCCAGAGATTGCGCCCACAGGAAAGCTGCCAGCACTGAAAGCTCTAGCTGGTTTTCACTGTCCCTTGGAACTGCATTCGCTGCCACACAGACATTCGCGCTCTGCTAAAGCATTGCTTCGTAATGGGGCAACACTCTGTATCTCTCTCTGGCAGAGCCCGGCTGCCAAATTGGAAACGTCCAGAGATTGCGCCCACAGGAAAGCTGCCAGCACTGAAAGCTCTAGCTGGTTTTCACTGTCCCTTGGAACTGCATTCGCTGCCACACAGACATTTGCGCTCTGCTAAAGCATTGCTTCGTAATGGGGCAACACTGTATCTCTCTCTGGCAGAGCCCGGCTGCCAAATTGGAAACGTCCAGAGATTGCGCCCACAGGAAAGCTGCCAGCACTGAAAGCTCTAGCTGGTTTTCACTGTCCCTTGGAACTGCATTCGCTGCCACACAGACATTCGCGCTCTGCTAAAGCATTGCTTCGTAATGGGGCAACACTCTGTATCTCTCTCTGGCAGAGCCCGGCTGCCAAATTGGAAACGTCCAGAGATTGCGCCCACAGGAAAGCTGCCAGCACTGAAAGCTCTAGCTGGTTTTCACTGTCCCTTGGAACTGCATTCGCTGCCACACAGACATTCGCGCTCTGCTAAAGCATTGCTTCGTAATGGGGCAACACTCTGTATCTCTCTCTGGCAGAGCCCGGCTGCCAAATTGGAAACGTCCAGAGATTGCGCCCACAGGAAAGCTGCCAGCACTGAAAGCTCTAGCTGGTTTTCACTGTCCCTTGGAACTGCATTCGCTGCCACACAGACATTCGCGCTCTGCTAAAGCATTGCTTCGTAATGGGGCAACACTCTGTATCTCTCTCTGGCAGAGCCCGGCTGCCAAATTGGAAACGTCCAGAGATTGCGCCCACAGGAAAGCTGCCAGCACTGAAAGCTCTAGCTGGTTTTCACTGTCCCTTGGAACTGCATTCGCTGCCACACAGACATTCGCGCTCTGCTAAAGCTTTGCTTCGTAATGGGGCAACACTCTGTATCTCTCTCTGGCAGAGCCCGGCTGCCAAATTGGAAACGTCCAGACATTGCGCCCACAGGAAAGCTGCCAGCACTGAAAGCTCTAGCTGGTTTTCACTGTCCCTTGGAACTGCATTCGCTGCCACACAGACATTCGCGCTCTGCTAAAGCATTGCTTCGTAATGGGGCAACACTCTGTATCTCTCTCTGGCAGAGCCCGGCTGCCAAATTGGAAACGTCCAGAGATTGCGCCCACAGGAAAGCTGCCAGCACTGAAAGCTCTAGCTGGTTTTCACTGTCCCTTGGAACTGCATTCGCTGCCACACAGACATTCGCGCTCTGCTAAAGCATTGCTTCCTAATGGGGCAACACTCTGTATCTCTCTCTGGCAGAGCCCGGCTGCCAAATTGGAAACGTCCAGACATTGCGCCCACAGGAAAGCTGCCAGCACTGAAAGCTCTAGCTGGTTTTCACTGTCCCTTGGAATTGCATCCGCTGCCACACAGACATTCGCGCTCTGCTAAAGCATTGCTTCGTAATGGGGCAACACTCTGTATCTCTCTCTGGCAGAGCCCGGCTGCCAAATTGGAAACGTCCAGAGATTGCGCCCACAGGAAAGCTGCCAGCACTGAAAGCTCTAGCTGGTTTTCACTGTCCCTTGGAACTGCATTCGCTGCCACACAGACATTCGCGCTCTGCTAAAGCATTGCTTCCTAATGGGGCAACACTCTGTATCTCTCTCTGGCAGAGCCCGGCTGCCAAATTGGAAACGTCCAGACATTGAGCCCACAGGAAAGCTGCGAGCACTGAAAGCTCTAGCTGGTTTTCACTGTCCCTTGGAACTGCATTCGCTGCCACACAGACATTCGCGCTCTGCTAAAGCATTGCTTCCTAATGGGGCAACACTCTGTATCTCTCTCTGGCAGAGCCCGGCTGCCAAATTGGAAACGTCCAGAGATTGCGCCCACAGGAAAGATGCCAGCACTGAAAGCTCTAGCTGGTTTTCACTGTCCCTTGGAACTGCATTCGCTGCCACACAGACATTCGCGCTCTGCTAAAGCTTAACTTGGTAATTGGGCAACACTCTGTATCTCTCTCTGGCAGAGCCCGGCTGCCAAATTGGAAACGTCCAGAGATTGCGCCCACAGGAAAGATGCCAGCACTGAAAGCTCTAGCTGGTTTTCACTGTCCCTTGGAACTGCATTCGCTGCCACACAGACATTCGCGCTCTGCTAAAGCTTTGCTTCGTAATGGGGCAACACTCTGTATCTCTCTCTGGCAGAGCCCGGCTGCCAAATTGGAAACGTCCAGAGATTGCGCCCACAGGAAAGCTGCCAGCACTGAAAGCTCTAGCTGGTTTTCACTGTCCCTTGGAACTGCATTCGCTGCCACACAGACATTCGCGCTCTGCTAAAGCATTGCTTCGTAATGGGGCAACACTCTGTATCTCTCTCTGGCAGAGCCCGGCTGCCAAATTGGAAACGTCCAGAGATTGCGCCCACAGGAAAGCTGCCAGCACTGAAAGCTCTAGCTGGTTTTCACTGTCCCTTGGAACTGCATTCGCTGCCACACAGACATTCGCGCTCTGCTAAAGCATTGCTTCGTAATGGGGCAACACTCTGTATCTCTCTCTGGCAGAGCCCGGCTGCCAAATTGGAAACGTCCAGAGATTGCGCCCACAGGAAAGCTGCCAGCACTGAAAGCTCTAGCTGGTTTTCACTGTCCCTTGGAACTGCATTCGCTGCCACACAGACATTCGCGCTCTGCTAAAGCATTGCTTCGTAATGGGGCAACACTCTGTATCTCTCTCTGGCAGAGCCCGGCTGCCAAATTGGAAACGTCCAGAGATTGCGCCCACAGGAAAGCTGCCAGCACTGAAAGCTCTAGCTGGTTTTCACTGTCCCTTGGAACTGCATTCGCTGCCACACAGACATTCGCGCTCTGCTAAAGCATTGCTTCGTAATGGGGCAACACTCTGTATCTCTCTCTGGCAGAGCCCGGCTGCCAAATTGGAAACGTCCAGAGATTGCGCCCACAGGAAAGCTGCCAGCACTGAAAGCTCTAGCTGGTTTTCACTGTCCCTTGGAACTGCATTCGCTGCCACACAGACATTCGCGCTCTGCTAAAGCTTTGCTTCGTAATGGGGCAACACTCTGTATCTCTCTCTGGCAGAGCCCGGCTGCCAAATTGGAAACGTCCAGACATTGCGCCCACAGGAAAGCTGCCAGCACTGAAAGCTCTAGCTGGTTTTCACTGTCCCTTGGAACTGCATTCGCTGCCACACAGACATTCGCGCTCTGCTAAAGCATTGCTTCGTAATGGGGCAACACTCTGTATCTCTCTCTGGCAGAGCCCGGCTGCCAAATTGGAAACGTCCAGAGATTGCGCCCACAGGAAAACTGCCAGCACTGAAAGCTCTAGCTGGTTTTCACTGTCCCTTGGAACTGCATTCGCTGCCACACAGACATTCGCGCTCTGCTAAAGCATTGCTTCCTAATGGGGCAACACTCTGTATCTCTCTCTGGCAGAGCCCGGCTGCCAAATTGGAAACGTCCAGACATTGCGCCCACAGGAAAGCTGCCAGCACTGAAAGCTCTAGCTGGTTTTCACTGTCCCTTGGAATTGCATCCGCTGCCACACAGACATTCGCGCTCTGCTAAAGCATTGCTTCGTAATGGGGCAACACTCTGTATCTCTCTCTGGCAGAGCCCGGCTGCCAAATTGGAAACGTCCAGAGATTGCGCCCACAGGAAAGCTGCCAGCACTGAAAGCTCTAGCTGGTTTTCACTGTCCCTTGGAACTGCATTCGCTGCCACACAGACATTCGCGCTCTGCTAAAGCATTGCTTCGTAATGGGGCAACACTCTGTATCTCTCTCTGGCAGAGCCCGGCTGCCAAATTGGAAACGTCCAGAGATTGCGCCCATAGGAAAGCTGCCAGCACTGAAAGCTCTAGCTGGTTTTCACTGTCCCTTGGAACTGCATTCGCTGCCACACAGACATTCGCGCTCTGCTAAAGCTTTGCTTCGTAATGGGGCAACACTCTGTATCTCTCTCTGGCAGAGCCCGGCTGCCAAATTGGAAACGTCCAGAGATTGCGCCCACAGGAAAGCTGCCAGCACTGAAAGCTCTAGCTGGTTTTCACTGTCCCTTGGAACTGCATTCGCTGCCACACAGACATTCGCGCTCTGCTAAAGCATTGCTTCGTAATGGGGCAACACTCTGTATCTCTCTCTGGCAGAGCCCGGCTGCCAAATTGGAAACGTCCAGACATTGCGCCCACAGGAAAGCTGCCAGCACTGAAAGCTCTAGCTGGTTTTCACTGTCCCTTGGAATTGCATCCGCTGCCACACAGACATTCGCGCTCTGCTAAAGCATTGCTTCGTAATGGGGCAACACTCTGTATCTCTCTCTGGCAGAGCCCGGCTGCCAAATTGGAAACGTCCAGAGATTGCGCCCACAGGAAAGCTGCCAGCACTGAAAGCTCTAGCTGGTTTTCACTGTCCCTTGGAACTGCATTCGCTGCCACACAGACATTCGCGCTCTGCTAAAGCATTGCTTCGTAATGGGGCAACACTCTGTATCTCTCTCTGGCAGAGCCCGGCTGCCAAATTGGAAACGTCCAGACATTGCGCCCACAGGAAAGCTGCCAGCACTGAAAGCTCTAGCTGGTTTTCACTGTCCCTTGGAATTGCATCCGCTGCCACACAGACATTCGCGCTCTGCTAAAGCATTGCTTCGTAATGGGGCAACACTCTGTATCTCTCTCTGGCAGAGCCCGGCTGCCAAATTGGAAACGTCCAGAGATTGCGCCCACAGGAAAGCTGCCAGCACTGAAAGCTCTAGCTGGTTTTCACTGTCCCTTGGAACTGCATTCGCTGCCACACAGACATTCGCGCTCTGCTAAAGCATTGCTTCGTAATGGGGCAACACTCTGTATCTCTCTCTGGCAGAGCCCGGCTGCCAAATTGGAAACGTCCAGAGATTGCGCCCACAGGAAAGCTGCCAGCACTGAAAGCTCTAGCTGGTTTTCACTGTCCCTTGGAACTGCATTCGCTGCCACACAGACATTCGCGCTCTGCTAAAGCATTGCTTCCTAATGGGGCAACACTCTGTATCTCTCTCTGGCAGAGCCCGGCTGCCAAATTGGAAACGTCCAGAGATTGCGCCCACAGGAAAGCTGCCAGCACTGAAAGCTCTAGCTGGTTTTCACTGTCCCTTGGAACTGCATTCGCTGCCACACAGACATTCGCGCTCTGCTAAAGCTTAACTTGGTAATTGGGCAACACTCTGTATCTCTCTCTGGCAGAGCCCGGCTGCCAAATTGGAAACGTCCAGAGATTGCGCCCACAGGAAAGCTGCCAGCACTGAAAGCTCTAGCTGGTTTTCACTGTCCCTTGGAACTGCATTCGCTGCCACACAGACATTCGCGCTCTGCTAAAGCTTTGCTTCGTAATGGGGCAACACTCTGTATCTCTCTCTGGCAGAGCCCGGCTGCCAAATTGGAAACGTCCAGAGATTGCGCCCACAGGAAAGCTGCCAGCACTGAAAGCTCTAGCTGGTTTTCACTGTCCCTTGGAACTGCATTCGCTGCCACACAGACATTCGCGCTCTGCTAAAGCATTGCTTCGTAATGGGGCAACACTCTGTATCTCTCTCTGGCAGAGCCCAGCTGCCAAATTGGAAACGTCCAGAGATTGCGCCCACAGGAAAGCTGCCAGCACTGAAAGCTCTAGCTGGTTTTCACTGTCCCTTGGAACTGCATTCGCTGCCACACAGACATTCGCGCTCTGCTAAAGCTTAACTTGGTAATTGGGCAACACTCTGTATCTCTCTCTGGCAGAGCCCGGCTGCCAAATTGGAAACGTCCAGAGATTGCGCCCACAGGAAAGCTGCCAGCACTGAAAGCTCTAGCTGGTTTTCACTGTCCCTTGGAACTGCATTCGCTGCCACACAGACATTCGCGCTCTGCTAAAGCATTGCTTCGTAATGGGGCAACACTCTGTATCTCTCTCTGGCAGAGCCCGGCTGCCAAATTGGAAACGTCCAGAGATTGCGCCCACAGGAAAGCTGCCAGCACTGAAAGCTCTAGCTGGTTTTCACTGTCCCTTGGAACTGCATTCGCTGCCACACAGACATTCGCGCTCTGCTAAAGCATTGCTTCGTAATGGGGCAACACTCTGTATCTCTCTCTGGCAGAGCCCGGCTGCCAAATTGGAAACGTCCAGAGATTGCGCCCACAGGAAAGCTGCCAGCACTGAAAGCTCTAGCTGGTTTTCACTGTCCCTTGGAACTGCATTCGCTGCCACACAGACATTCGCGCTCTGCTAAAGCATTGCTTCCTAATGGGGCAACACTCTGTATCTCTCTCTGGCAGAGCCCGGCTGCCAAATTGGAAACGTCCAGAGATTGCACCCACAGGAAAGCTGCCAGCACTGAAAGCTCTAGCTGGTTTTCACTGTCCCTTGGAACTGCATTCGCTGCCACACAGACATTCGCGCTCTGCTAAAGCATTGCTTCGTAATGGGGCAACACTCTGTATCTCTCTCTGGCAGAGCCCGGCTGCCAAATTGGAAACGTCCAGACATTGCGCCCACAGGAAAGCTGCCAGCACTGAAAGCTCTAGCTGGTTTTCACTGTCCCTTGGAACTGCATTTGCTGCCACACAGACATTCGCGCTCTGCTAAAGCTTTGCTTCGTAATGGGGCAACACTCTGTATCTCTCTCTGGCAGAGCCCGGCTGCCAAATTGGAAACGTCCAGAGATTGCGCCCACAGGAAAGCTGCCAGCACTGAAAGCTCTAGCTGGTTTTCACTGTCCCTTGGAACTGCATTCGCTGCCACACAGACATTCGCGCTCTGCTAAAGCATTGCTTCGTAATGGGGCAACACTCTGTATCTCTCTCTGGCAGAGCCCGGCTGCCAAATTGGAAACGTCCAGAGATTGCGCCCACAGGAAAGCTGCCAGCACTGAAAGCTCTAGCTGGTTTTCACTGTCCCTTGGAACTGCATTCGCTGCCACACAGACATTTGCGCTCTGCTAAAGCATTGCTTCGTAATGGGGCAACACTGTATCTCTCTCTGGCAGAGCCCGGCTGCCAAATTGGAAACGTCCAGAGATTGCGCCCACAGGAAAGCTGCCAGCACTGAAAGCTCTAGCTGGTTTTCACTGTCCCTTGGAACTGCATTCGCTGCCACACAGACATTCGCGCTCTGCTAAAGCATTGCTTCGTAATGGGGCAACACTCTGTATCTCTCTCTGGCAGAGCCCGGCTGCCAAATTGGAAACGTCCAGACATTGCGCCCACAGGAAAGCTGCCAGCACTGAAAGCTCTAGCTGGTTTTCACTGTCCCTTGGAACTGCATTCGCTGCCACACAGACATTCGCGCTCTGCTAAAGCATTGCTTCGTAATGGGGCAACACTCTGTATCTCTCTCTGGCAGAGCCCGGCTGCCAAATTGGAAACGTCCAGACATTGCGCCCACAGGAAAGCTGCCAGCACTGAAAGCTCTAGCTGGTTTTCACTGTCCCTTGGAACTGCATTCGCTGCCACACAGACATTCGCGCTCTGCTAAAGCATTGCTTCGTAATGGGGCAACACTCTGTATCTCTCTCTGGCAGAGCCCGGCTGCCAAATTGGAAACGTCCAGAGATTGCGCCCACAGGAAAGCTGCCAGCACTGAAAGCTCTAGCTGGTTTTCACTGTCCCTTGGAACTGCATTCGCTGCCACACAGACATTCGCGCTCTGCTAAAGCTTTGCTTCGTAATGGGGCAACACTCTGTATCTCTCTCTGGCAGAGCCCGGCTGCCAAATTGGAAACGTCCAGACATTGCGCCCACAGGAAAGCTGCCAGCACTGAAAGCTCTAGCTGGTTTTCACTGTCCCTTGGAACTGCATTCGCTGCCACACAGACATTCGCGCTCTGCTAAAGCATTGCTTCGTAATGGGGCAACACTCTGTATCTCTCTCTGGCAGAGCCCGGCTGCCAAATTGGAAACGTCCAGAGATTGCGCCCACAGGAAAGCTGCCAGCACTGAAAGCTCTAGCTGGTTTTCACTGTCCCTTGGAACTGCATTCGCTGCCACACAGACATTCGCGCTCTGCTAAAGCATTGCTTCGTAATGGGGCAACACTCTGTATCTCTCTCTGGCAGAGCCCGGCTGCCAAATTGGAAACGTCCAGAGATTGCGCCCACAGGAAAGCTGCCAGCACTGAAAGCTCTAGCTGGTTTTCACTGTCCCTTGGAATTGCATCCGCTGCCACACAGACATTCGCGCTCTGCTAAAGCATTGCTTCGTAATGGGGCAACACTCTGTATCTCTCTCTGGCAGAGCCCGGCTGCCAAATTGGAAACGTCCAGAGATTGCGCCCACAGGAAAGCTGCCAGCACTGAAAGCTCTAGCTGGTTTTCACTGTCCCTTGGAACTGCATTCGCTGCCACACAGACATTCGCGCTCTGCTAAAGCATTGCTTCGTAATGGGGCAACACTCTGTATCTCTCTCTGGCAGAGCCCGGCTGCCAAATTGGAAACGTCCAGAGATTGCGCCCACAGGAAAGCTGCCAGCACTGAAAGCTCTAGCTGGTTTTCACTGTCCCTTGGAACTGCATTCGCTGCCACACAGACATTCGCGCTCTGCTAAAGCATTGCTTCGTAATGGGGCAACACTCTGTATCTCTCTCTGGCAGAGCCCGGCTGCCAAATTGGAAACGTCCAGAGATTGCGCCCACAGGAAAGCTGCCAGCACTGAAAGCTCTAGCTGGTTTTCACTGTCCCTTGGAACTGCATTCGCTGCCACACAGACATTCGCGCTCTGCTAAAGCTTTGCTTCGTAATGGGGCAACACTCTGTATCTCTCTCTGGCAGAGCCCGGCTGCCAAATTGGAAACGTCCAGACATTGCGCCCACAGGAAAGCTGCCAGCACTGAAAGCTCTAGCTGGTTTTCACTGTCCCTTGGAACTGCATTCGCTGCCACACAGACATTCGCGCTCTGCTAAAGCATTGCTTCGTAATGGGGCAACACTCTGTATCTCTCTCTGGCAGAGCCCGGCTGCCAAATTGGAAACGTCCAGAGATTGCGCCCACAGGAAAGCTGCCAGCACTGAAAGCTCTAGCTGGTTTTCACTGTCCCTTGGAACTGCATTCGCTGCCACACAGACATTCGCGCTCTGCTAAAGCATTGCTTCCTAATGGGGCAACACTCTGTATCTCTCTCTGGCAGAGCCCGGCTGCCAAATTGGAAACGTCCAGACATTGCGCCCACAGGAAAGCTGCCAGCACTGAAAGCTCTAGCTGGTTTTCACTGTCCCTTGGAATTGCATCCGCTGCCACACAGACATTCGCGCTCTGCTAAAGCATTGCTTCGTAATGGGGCAACACTCTGTATCTCTCTCTGGCAGAGCCCGGCTGCCAAATTGGAAACGTCCAGAGATTGCGCCCACAGGAAAGCTGCCAGCACTGAAAGCTCTAGCTGGTTTCACTGTCCCTTGGAACTGCATTCGCTGCCACACAGACATTCGCGCTCTGCTAAAGCATTGCTTCCTAATGGGGCAACACTCTGTATCTCTCTCTGGCAGAGCCCGGCTGCCAAATTGGAAACGTCCAGACATTGAGCCCACAGGAAAGCTGCCAGCACTGAAAGCTCTAGCTGGTTTTCACTGTCCCTTGGAACTGCATTCGCTGCCACACAGACATTCGCGCTCTGCTAAAGCATTGCTTCCTAATGGGGCAACACTCTGTATCTCTCTCTGGCAGAGCCCGGCTGCCAAATTGGAAACGTCCAGAGATTGCGCCCACAGGAAAGATGCCAGCACTGAAAGCTCTAGCTGGTTTTCACTGTCCCTTGGAACTGCATTCGCTGCCACACAGACATTCGCGCTCTGCTAAAGCTTAGCTTCGGTAATGGGGCAACACTCTGTATCTCTCTCTGGCAGAGCCCGGCTGCCAAATTGGAAACGTCCAGAGATTGCGCCCACAGGAAAGCTGCCAGCACTGAAAGCTCTAGCTGGTTTTCACTGTCCCTTGGAACTGCATTCGCTGCCACACAGACATTCGCGCTCTGCTAAAGCTTTGCTTCGTAATGGGGCAACACTCTGTATCTCTCTCTGGCAGAGCCCGGCTGCCAAATTGGAAACGTCCAGAGATTGTGCCCACAGGAAAGCTGCCAGCACTGAAAGCTCTAGCTGGTTTTCACTGTCCCTTGGAACTGCATTCGCTGCCACACAGACATTCGCGCTCTGCTAAAGCATTGCTTCGTAATGGGGCAACACTCTGTATCTCTCTCTGGCAGAGCCCGGCTGCCAAATTGGAAACGTCCAGAGATTGCGCCCACAGGAAAGCTGCCAGCACTGAAAGCTCTAGCTGGTTTTCACTGTCCCTTGGAACTGCATTCGCTGCCACACAGACATTCGCGCTCTGCTAAAGCATTGCTTCGTAATGGGGCAACACTCTGTATCTCTCTCTGGCAGAGCCCGGCTGCCAAATTGGAAACGTCCAGAGATTGCGCCCACAGGAAAGCTGCCAGCACTGAAAGCTCTAGCTGGTTTTCACTGTCCCTTGGAACTGCATTCGCTGCCACACAGACATTCGCGCTCTGCTAAAGCATTGCTTCCTAATGGGGCAACACTCTGTATCT